>NC_056726.1:1736924700-1737014700 GCF_019279795.1 Protopterus annectens | reverse complement strand
CTGGTAAACAGTACCTGCATCACTAATCTAGCCAGGGTTATCTGGCTACTGTTAAATCTTTATCCATCTGGCCAAAGAGCTCACACAATTCCACTTCCAAATGCTACCAGCAGAACAGAAATGGAAAGTGTCAGTTACCAACCTAAACTGAAGCAGGGAAACAGCAGCAGTACTTGTGAAAGAATAAGAGTTTGTGAAGGGTGACTGGGCAGTTCTGCAATTCCCATCTATGAAATCATGTGCAACTGACCTTCTTTCGGCTGCTCCCATCAGGGGTCGCCACAGCAGATCAACTGTTTCCATTTCTTCCTGTCCTCTGCATCTTGCTCTGTCACACCAACCACCTGCATGTCCTCTCTCACCACATCCATAAACCTCATCTTAGGCCTTCCTCTTTTACTGTTACCTAACAGCTTCATCCTTAGCATCTTTTTTTCCCAATATACTCTGCATCCCTCCTCAGCACATGTCCAAACCAACGTAATCTTGCCTCTCTGGCTTTGTCTCCAAACCTTCCAACCTGGGCTGACCCTGTAATGTACTTATTCCTAATCCTGTCCATTCTTGTCACACCCAGTGCAAATCTTAACATCTTCAACTTTGCCACTTCAAGCTCTGACTCCTGCCTTTTTGTCAATGCCATTGTCTCCAAACCCATATAACATAGCTGGTCTTGCTACCCTCTTGTAGACATTCCCTTTCACTCTTACCGGTACTCGTCTGTCACAAATCACTCCTGACACACTTCTCCATCCACTCCATCCTGCCTGTACTCTCTTCTTCACCTCTCAACTGACCTAAATACAGATATTTCAGCACAGGTCACTGTTTTCCAGACACTGCACTTTACTCCATGTGCAGCAATACTGTAGGTTTGGGGGTGCAGAGAGCTTCAGCCTCATAAAAATCTACATTACTGTACTGGCAAAAGCTTGCATTTAGTTCAAGATGGTCTTTGAACACCATATCTAGCAAAATGACCAGTACCCCTTCCTGAACATCTAGACACCACTGAAATGCATGATGTGGTAAACATGGGTTTACACCAAGAAAGCCACATCAGTCAGCTCTGCCTCACAGGAATGAAGCCCTGACTATGACCCAAAGTTCAGTAAGTGGCTCAGGTACCTGCTGGAGTTGGTAATGGGGAGGGGAGGAAAGATGCTTAAGCAGCTCCTCTGGTGGTGATGGGGGGGGGGGTGTGCTTGTTGGCACATGCACTGCAGTAGAATCCCTAGTTGGTTGACCAGAGTTCAATGTGCCTCAGATACCTGTTGGAGTTTGTATCTGGGAAGAAAAGGAAGGATGAAGTACAATCCCTGGTGAACAGCAAGGATCATGTGGAGGTGCTTGTCTACAAGGGAAGCAGGCCCAACTGATCGATCATATCATGCAGAGACATGGTGTACATCACAAAGGCCCACTGCACACCACCCCCTGGCTCCCTAATACGAAGGGACAGGGAATCCTGGCATAACAGAAAATGCCAATCCTACTCAGAATGATGGCAATGCTTCTGCTAGACTCACTACTCATTACTGTAGAATGAATGGGCTATAGGTTTTCCCAGCAGGGAGTGCAAATGTGATGGTCACAGCAGGAAGAAAAAGCTCTCTAAATGAATGCCCAAGTATTAAACCAGGATGGAGCTGTGCATTTGACTAATGTAGACTTTAAGGCAACAGTAACAAAATAATGTCCCCATACACAGCAGAAATGGATAAATCATTTCAGCTCTTGCCCTTGCAACCATAAAATGGCCGTTTTCACAGCAGTATTCCAGTTTAAGTATGCTGTACACTTATTTTTGCTGTGCTAATTAGCTTACACAATTTTAGACATTCTTGGCTCTAGGAGTCTCAATGCTACTGGAAGATGCTCAGAAAAAAGAAACTGCCTTAAGAGGCCAACAGTCTTATTGTTTTTTTACAAGGTGGTGGCCTGGAAAACAAACACAGCATAACATAAAAAATAACAGTACTTGGCATGTAGAGTAAGTGAAAGTGGAGTTATCAGCAGATTACAAAAGGGTGGTCAGTCCACACTACTGTATGCAGCAGCTCAAGACACTGCAAGGAACAGTCTATCAGCAAATGACACAAGAGTTAAAGTAGGAATGTATAAGGATATAGAGGCGAGGATGAGATTTAGTAAATTAGAATTATCTGAACATAGCAGCTTTAATATAGGACAAAGTACCACAAGAAAAACAAAGGGATATGAAATATGGAGAGGAACACAATAATGCACAGAATTATCAGGTGCCAAAGTAGTAGTGGTAGCAAGCAGCAATGAAACACTGAAATTATTTTGATGAAACAGACCCCACCCTCAAGTACTGTGTGCACACACACACCTTTGTAATGTCCACAATTTTACAGAATGACTCGATTTTTCATACTTTTGGTCTGTTCCTCAAAATTTGTCTTTCTAGCAAACCTTTGAGGACCGAGGCACTAAATAATGACAGACATTTGAGTTTCAAACTTCATATCCTTCAGAAAATGCACACTAATAAAAAGAAAATGCACACTAATGCAAAACCTATTATTCCAACAAGTTTCAAAGTTTATAAGAGCACAATTTAAAATATGACCCTTATTGTTGGCCTTTTCCTGCTCTCCCCTACAAGAACGTGTCCCTAAACAAACTGAAGGACTAAAAGATTAGAATTGTATATACCAACAGAGGTATGGTGATCTCGGAGTTGGTATACACAAGTTCAAGGGTGTGGGGGTGGGGGGTTCCCCTGCAAGAAGTCTTAAGGAGAAGAGCGATTTTCAAGATTATCTCTTCTCCTGTGTTTTAGGTATTTTTTCTTCTTTTCAGCACTTGGCATTTCGAGTGCAGACATTTCAGTAGGGAGCTTTATTTTTGGCTTTGTCTGGAATTCCTGCACCAAGTTAAAGTTAGTATCTAAAGGGGCGAAACAACCTTTGGTTTTTGCATGCAAACACTTTTTATGCAAAAACCAAAGGTCTTTTCACTCTATTTTACAAATACAATTACTTTAAATATTGCTTCCGAACGCAGAAGTCTAAACTTACACAGCCGATTTAAGTCATTAATATTAGTGGGTGGGAATCAGGTTGCATCACTTTGGGCTCCAGCAATAATTATGCTGGATTAGGATAGGTAAGTAGGTAAAGTGGATTAGCGTGTATGAGTAACTGTGTAATAATATAACAGTTTGGCGATTACTTAAGTTAACAAAAAACTAATAAATTAAGTTTGGCAACAAATTACCCATCAGTTTTTTGTTAATTTAAGTAATCGACAAACTGTTAAATTAACAGTTTGGCAACAAATTACCTAAGTTTGTCGATTACTTAATTTACTATGCAGTTACTAAATTAGCATATTTTTATGCAAAAAAAGTAATTTCACCCCTTTATTCGTAATCTTTAAGAGGTATTTTCATAGATACTGAAGAGATTTTTTAAAAACAGAAATTTTGTATCGTTCCATATGTAGGCAACCAGAACACTGCAGGGTATGCATCAGAAGCCATATAAGAAATGATTAAAGTATCTTAGATCTGTGCTCAATTTATGTGCACTATGGCATGTGGCACATGTATGTTGACTGTGGCACATGGCACAGCTTGTACATTCACTGGGACATATGGCACCACTTATACACGTAATGTGGCATGTGGTACATTAACTGTCACAATGCATTTCACCTTAACATGGCCAGCCTTAGGCAAAGGCCAACAAAACTATCACCTTGGCACTGCTATAACAGGGGCACTTTTCCAGTACTATTATTTTTTTTATACTACAGAAACGCCATTTCTTTACTACTTTTTCCAGATGCAGGAAACCAAAACAGTGCAAGATATGCATCAGAAGCCAAATAAGGAAAGATACAAGTAACTTAGGTCTTTGCACAATTTATACATGCGCTGTGGCATGTGCCAAAGTTTACACATGTATGGTCTGCCATATGTGGTATCGTTAATGCTTGCACTGTGGCATGTGGTACCTGCATGTGCCACAGTTTATACATTTACTGTCATATGTGGCACACTTTATACCTGCACTGTGGCGTGTGGTACCTTATGCATCACAATGAGGTTTCATCCTAGATTCCTAAAATGTGTGGGCCATTTCTAAATAAAAAGCTCTGTAAAATGTTTCTGATTAAGGATACGCTCAGTGACCCCATAAAAGGGCCATCAAGTTTTTGTAGTTCTTTCCAACAGTTTGAGTTCTTGGAGCATCTGTTTCCAATGTCTCTGCAAGGTCTCAGTTTGAGACCTAGCATATAGAATGCACGATTAGCAGCAGTGAAGCTGTTTTGGGGTCTTTGGTGTACAGTACCATTATGTGCATAGAAGCATCAATGATACTTAGTAGGCTTAGCTGAAAATCTAAATAGGTGTACAGGTGTAAAATTGTCGTAGAAAGTTTTCTGTACGAGTACATGTAATAATGCAAGTAAACTATCAATATGTTGCACAGACATGCAGTTTACGTGTTTGAGTGTGATGTGATGGCCCATGAAGGGGAGTATCTTGTATAAATCAGTATGATATTCAAAGGACATATTCTTTACAAAACTACACCCCTTGCTATGCTGGCACTTGCCCATATCATCATAATGGTATTGCTTTTTAATTGCATTTTGACTCGCACTGCCCATATGTTTGGGGGAGACCACATAAGAGGCTGCTTTTAATTTTTCTAAAACTATGGCCATTTTATTTGATAATATAGCTATACATTTCTTACTTAAAACTATGGAGCATGCAATCACAACTTCAAGAGACTAAAGCTAAGTAATAAATTAATAAGTCTTTAGTAAAAGTAATAGAAACTCGGATTCCCATTTTTTTTATTTTCCACTTATACCAAACTAGAATTTACTAAATACAAGCTTTTAGAGTCCCAGATAATATTATTAACTCCATCAGTATTGTTTCAAAATACAGATTCAGTTCAGAAAGTACCGAGGATTTGAAATCTTTTAATTATATTATAAAGACTGTATGGAATTTTAGAATAAGTTTTAAATTTATCATTGTACACAGTGTGGAGATGGAGGAGTTTAAAGGGGACGTCAATGGTGTTTTGGAGAAAAATTATGTTGGCAGTTGAAATTAAACGCATTCAGAAAACCAGGACTTTATTACTGCCCTATTAATAATGTAAATTAAACTTATCAATGACTTTAATAAGAGAGGATACAAAGTCAGAGACACAGACCAATGAAGCAACTACCTTGGAACTACACTCTCAGAGGGGAAGACCCTATTTCTCGGACCAAGGTGAAATAGTCAAGATCAAGCGAAAGGAATCTGAGATGCCAGTTGACATACAGTACTGACAATTTTGCTATTCGTAATACCATCAGAAAATTTTGGCCAGTGCTAACATCTGACAACAAAATTAGGTAAATTGTTGGAGTTCAACCCAGCTTTTCTTTTAAGAACAGGAAAAACTTAAAAAGACTATTGGGTTATAAAACAGAAATTGAAGCTATTTCTGAAGACAGTTTTCAGATGAACAGGAGAGTTGGAACATTCAGATGTGGAAATTGCAAGGCATGCTGTCATATAAACATCTCAAATACTTTTACACATCCCCTGACTAAAAGGGACTATAAGTTGAAGGATTTGCAAACTGTCGGAGTAAGAACATTATCTATGTGGCAACCTGCAGTCACTGCAAGGCATACTACATAGGGAAAACTAATCAAATGCTCAAGGAACGTATCCTAACGCACTTATCTGACGTAAGAAAAAAGTTACCAGCAATGCACTTTATATGCATATTAGTATAAATGACAGTCATTCTTTCAAGTTCATGGCACTAGCTAGGCTTCATGAAACACCAAGAAGTGGGGATTTAGTAAACCGAACAGAAATTAGAGGTGAAGTGGATAATGAATTTGCAATCAGATCAGTCGCCAGGTCTGAATGTATTTGTCCCTTTAAAACCTGCACTAAAAGGGAAAGCTCTTCAGCCCTCAAAATGACAATTAGAAGGGTGCGTATGCTGCTATGGTTACTAAATGCATCTAAGTGAGTGAACACTAGGAAATGAAGGCATTTAAGAAGTTTCACTGGCAAACATTTAGGATTTGAAAAAGGTATTATACCGAAAGCGCTTATCCAGTTTATGAGCCAGTGTGATTTTTTATTTTATCATCATACATTTTATTAAAGTTTTCAAGTTTGAAGTGTTTTTAAGTGGAATTGGTGGCAGAACCATTTGTTTTTGGAGTTTTATATTTTGATGTGCTCTGCCTTTGGTGACGCTACTACCTTTTTTTTTTTTTTTGCCTATTAATAATGTACTGAATTTACATAAACTGCTACAAAATCTGTAAAGAATATTTAGAGAATTTTTTGAGGAAATATTTTTAGTACTAAAAATATAATAAATAATAATGTGCAGAATGTGTATCAATGTATATATGTTTAGTTACTTTAACCTCAGTTCTGCTTTGATTCGATTTATTGCATCATGCCAGAGATTTTAACGGTAAATTCCAAACGCACATTTTTTTTCATGCTGCTATTACCATGTAATATTGCTATAATTTCACCATTTACCATACGGGTGGACATTCATGCACACTAATGCACATACCTGCACACTTTTATGCATTACTAGTTTATTTCATCTACTGTTCTCTGTATTTTTTGTATGTTTTTTCTACTAGTTTTCATTGTATAAACTAGTTTTGGGGCTGAAAACATGAAAACTGTTTTTTTTTTTTTGCAAAGCACTGCCATTTCCTTCTGAGCTGTTAATTATGTAGTTTTTATACACACCAATACACATGGATGGATATTTACTACATGATATTAGACAGATGTGTTTTTATACTTATAGTGATGTTGTTAGGTGACAATTGGGGAAAGATAGGCGAAGGCTGCCAGCCTAGTCAAACAGAATTTGATGTACAATTCTGGCATTTGTAAATAAATGAAAAACACAGGCATGTTTCTTGAGTGTAAAAGAATACTGTGAAATGTGGAACTGCAAAATATGTGATAACATTGCACTCTACTGGCACAGTGAAGCATGTTGTGACCCTTTCATGTTAGAATTTGGCTCCAGTGCGTCTGGATGAAAGTTTAATACCCATTGTTTGAAGGCTAAAGTTTATGACCAGAATGTACATGTGGAAGGCGCTTTATTGCTCTGGCTTCTGCTAGAATGTATATGCGAAATGCCTTGTATTGTTGTAAGTTTCTGAGCAGGTGCTACATTGCTAAATAATGCAGTTTGTGGCCTGAGAACTCAGACCAGGTGTTAAGATGATGCAATATGAAAGATGATGCAATATGACTACTGGGAAAAACTAAGTGTCAAAAATGATGCAATTTGGGAGGGCCTTAGAGATAGGTTTGTTAGTAATGTTTAAATACTATTTCTCACAAGAGACGGAGCATTTTGATCTTGATATCCAACTTGGCACTCTGCCCTATGCTCACATGTAGGTTTTAGCACTGTGACTTCTTGTAGGAATAGTTAAAGCTAGTAAAGATTAATTAGGTATTTTTCTTTGAAATCAGACCTGTCCTACTGTATTATTTTAAGTTTTTATGTGATCTCTGAACTCTTGGATATCTCTGCGGTATGGTAGTTTTGTCTTGTGTTTTAATTATTTATTATTAAATACTTTTAAAACCTTCTACCTGTGGCTGGTTTGTGTCTAGAGTACATTGCATATTTATAAAGGTTATTGTAATAGGCCACTCTAAAGTAAGCCTGGACTGTTAGTCATACTACCATTGGATTATAATGTGGTGACAGGGATTACTACCGTATGGTCTGGGTAAAGTGGCACAGCTGGAGAATCTGTGTCAGCCTTTCCCAGTGAAGTTGTATAAATACTTATCTCAAAGTGTGTGTGTTGTGTCAACTACTTGGCAGGGACACTAAGCACTGGTTGGACAGAGGGTACTGGGGGTTTTAGCTTGCCCAGCTAGGCTGAGACCTGGACCCTATAGCTGTGCCAGTAGGGAGTCTTATTGGGGACCTGGTGAGCAATAGAGCAACTAGCCCCAGACTGACTGTGATCGTTGTGTGCACTTAAGGGAGATTGTACTTCACTGTGTGCATTAGTTATCCTTTTCTCTTCTAGGAGACGACCTCCCTGGTTTTAGTGGTGAGGTTTGAGGCTCCTTGATTGCTGGGCCAGGGCGTGGTCATCACAAGTTAGATTATGTTTATGGTTAGACAGCTATGCATTTGTTCTTGATTTTAGTTCTTGTCACAGGCCTGAAGAATCCTTTATTGTATTAAGTAGCTGAAAGTGATTTTTAGTAAGTCTTTTTGTGAGTATTTTATGCCTTACTACCCAATTTTGGAATGTGGGTTGCAAATAGATAGATAGTGTTTTCCTTAACTAGGATTTAGTTTGATCTAATCGGTAGTAGTGTGTGGAGGTGGACACTTGTTCTAAAATGCCCCCTGGCTTTCTCTACCCTTTCTACCTACCCTCTTTATTGCCATCTTTTACGGCAGGGGTATTTACTTTTTACTGGAAGTGTTCCACACCATGTAATAGCTTCCTATTGTGGGGGGTCCTGACATCTGGAGCAAGAAAAACAAATGTAATGACATTGACTGCATGTTTTAAACCCCCGACAACCTGATGTCATGGAAGAGGCGACTGCATCCAAAGCAGAAATCCCAAGACTCTGGTATTCGGGCCGACTGAGGGCTACCTGCAGGCAGATAACCCAAGTGTGATGACTGCAACAGTGAATACACTCGAACATCTACATTTATGGTAAGTGTACACAACTGTACTTTCTCTGCTCTCCTGCAGTTTTATTAGCTTATTAGTCTAGCATTTTAAACTATTCCCGGTGCCAGAAAGTCTATTCTTCAAACTTTCCCTTAGACCTAGCTGGTTTCTCAGTAGTAGCATTAAAATCTGAATCCCTGTGACTAGCACTTGCTCTAAAACCTGCTAGAAAGCCTTAAACTGATACAAGCACTCAACTCTCTTTGTTAATAAGGAGAAATTATTCGTAGGCACTAAACAGCCTATAATTGCAAAGTACCTTGCCAAGGAAAGGGAAAGCAGCTCTTGTACTTTACAAAAGAAACACCGAACCAGGCATGTCCAAGGGTCAGCTTCAAGTGATTTCTCCTGTCCACCTGGTGAATCTGGGCATACTGGGGCAATGCAGCAATTGCCTCGTGTACACAGACAACCCACTCCTACCACCCAACACTACAACCTGCGAGAGATGCACTTACATAACCAAACTGGAAGCAAAGCTCTCTCCACCCAAGATTGTGCTAGACAGTCAAGAAGAGAAGGTTAACACCTGCACTGCACCTCAAGCAACACATAGCCCTTCAAAACTCACTCCACCAACATACACACATAGTAACACTAAACCCACTTATGCAGTGGCTCTTAACATTAATCTGCTCAAGCAACAAGGACCTCCGAAGCTGAAATGCAAGCAAACACCAATCACAACCAAAGTGTCACACAGCTCACACCACCAGTGTGCCACCCAACAACAGACCCTAACACAAGAAAATGTACCCAACACTTTAGTCATATGTGACTCTATAGTCAGAGCACACTGATGTCCCACTCACCAGGCTGAACAAGGAGAAAATTACAGTCAGCTGTCGGGTGCCAGGATCCGCCAACATCACACATGCACTCAAGTCACTCCACAGCTAGTATAAAAATTGGAGTGAATGACTTAAGACATACCTCCCTTGACTACATGAAAAAAAGACATGGATGACCTCTCAGAACATGTGACCCAGGCAGGTATGACCCTAGTCCTGAGTAGCATCCAGCCTTCGCCCAGAATACCACAGTACAAGGACAAAAGGATTGACTTCAACAATTTTCTAAGTTTCTAGTGTCATTCAAAGGGGATCCAGTATCTGTCTGCCTGGGATGACATGATCGACACACCATGATGCTTGGTCAGAGGTGGTCTGAACCTGTTCCCCCTGGGATTCAGGTTACTGGCCAAGGCTCTTGCCACCCCTATAGTGCCTTTTTTATGCAAGGTTCAAAGGACAAAACCACCAACGTAACAGATACAAGCATGCACAATCTGAAGGTAATGATACTCAATGCTAAAAGTCTAAACCTCAAAATGCACTCTCAAGGCACTCCTAAAAATGGAGAATATCAATATCTGTGCAGTAACTGAGACCCGGTTAAAGGCTCCAGAGAGCACCCCTGCAATACCAGGCTACAACTCCTACCACACTTTGACCACCAAACCAGGACCGAAACACTAAAGGCAGAGGAGTGTCCATATTCATCAAGGATATTCACACCTCCAGGCTAGATGCCCAACACAATGCATCTGAAATTCTACAGGTGCAACTAACACTAGGTAAGACTGCAATCCAAATTGTAGCTTGCTACAGATCCCCCACCATGCCCCAAGATTCTCACTACACCTTTCTAAACATACTGGAAAATATTAAGGTACAACCAAACACAACAACACTGGGTGATTTCAACTAACCTGCCATTAACTGGGAAAACTACTTTGGTACCAACACCTTTTCCCAATGGTTCTTGAAATTCATAAATTCCAATGCCCTTGATCAACTAATCCATTGTCCCACCAGGGGCTCCAATATCCTAGACCTGGTCATTACCAACATGTGAGATAGATGCTCCAGACCAGTGGTCACCCCCCTCACTGGTCACGTCTGACCATAAGCAAATCACCCTTGACATCCACATCCCATCTTCACCCCCCCAGTAAGGAAACCTCCATAAAAAACTTCTCCACAGCCAACTTCATGCTACTCAAGTCAGAAGTGACAAACTTCATGACACCCATGCAGATGGGAACTGAAAGTTCGACTGCTGAATCCTACACTAAGGCACTGTACGAGCACATCCACTCATGCATGAATCGTGCCATTTCAAATACAACCAAGACACTCTCCTCCAAAAAAAAGGAAGCCAATCTGGTGGTCCCCTGCCATAAACAAACTATACAACAGAAGGAAGAAACTATTTCAGAAAAGTGGAAAATCCCAGTATGCAAAATACTCCCTTACCAGCCTCATTAAGAAGCTGAGATCCCTCATAAAATCCTCCAAAGCTAGTTACAAAAATAAAATTGCCAAAGATTCCAAGGACTACCACAAGGCATTCTATAATTATGTCAAGAATTTAAATGCCAATGCTCAGAACTGCTCTGAGCTGCAGCAGAATGGCATTAAATATACCGATCCCAAGGATATTGCCAATATCCTGGCAGATCGATTTAGTGCCAACTTCACCCCCCCTCTCACCCCCTAAAGGGCCCATCTCAATACCAAAAGAGTGCCAAATTCCAGTAATCATGGCCACAGGTAAAAAAACGCACTCTCCAAAGCTAGGAATACAGCATCCATGGGACCAGACGATATCTCGGGCTATGGCACACAGCTTCAGTATTAACACTCCACAATGTGGGATCCACCTTGGATCCCAGGAACTACCGCCCCATCAGTCTGACGAGCCTGATCTGTAAGGCCATGGAACGCATTACCATGGAACTTATAAACAAAGACATTGGCAACCTTCAAACACTGCACCCCATGCAGTTTGGGTTCATGAAGAGCTGATCTAGTCTCCTGAACCTGACTGACTTCTTCAAATCAGTCTCCAGGGCCATGGACAAGGGTAAGGTGGTCCACACAGCTTATCTGGACCTCGCCCAGACCTTCGGCACCATCCCCCACTCTGGTATCATAGATAAACTTACTAAGCTGGACATTAATCCTCTATGTCACTCGATGGGTTGCCAACTGGCTTACTGACAGAATCCACACTGTAAAAGTAGCCAACTCCAAATCCAGCTCCAGACAAGTGGAGTACCTCAGGGTTCAGTCCTGGGACCGCTCTTGTTTGGTATCTACTTCTCTGAAATACAGGCCAATATTAAGGGACTCTGGCTAACAAAGTTAGAAGATGGCTGCAAACTGGGAGACATTACTGAATCCCCAAATGATGTGGATAAATGATGTGGATATTCAACAAAAGGGCCTTACAGGAAGAGATGCTTGGTGCCAGAGCCATGGGCTCAAGCTCAATGCCAAGAAATGTATAGTTATCCCCTTTGGGAAAAAAACATGTACCCGTGAATTACCACATAGGTGGCAGCACACTAAACACCAAAAGTGTGATGAGACTTATGGACACAGGTGGACAGTGGTCTCACCTTCAATAACCACATCACCACAATCAGGAAATTCTTCTATGTGGCACACCACATCACCAAGGGCTATTCATCCAGAAAAAAGGAGGCCATTGTCCCACTGTACTTATCCCCATTATAGAATACAATGCCCAGTTTGGTATGTACCTCTCAAGACATTTGCAACTGGAAAGGCCACAGAAATACCTCAGGCCTAAAGCAGATGCCCTATGCTGACCACCTAAAAAAACTCCAGCTATACTCTGTCGCATATCGCCTACTCAGAGGTGATCTCTGCTTAACATACAAGGCCATGTCAAACCCAGAGCTGTTGGGCATGCTACACTTAAAGAAATCCCAATCCCTCAGAGCCACCCGCTCCAGGGATCTAAACCTTGTCATCACAATGAACAAAACATGCTGGAGGGATAGGTTCCTGACCCAGAGACTCCCCATACTCTGGAATAGACTACCTACACACGTCAAGCTGAGCGCCTCTGGCCCTCTTCAAAAGGAACCATGATGACAACTGGATGGGGGATGGGAAATTCTCCCCGGGGATCAAGTCAGTCGCCCTGCTAGACAGGGGACCAGGGAAGTAAATATTGTTGGGAGAAATAGCCAGGGAATTGTTACGGCTAGGCTTGTATAGGCCCTTAGGGCCGACAGCCTAGTACCAACCTATGAACCTATGAATGGCGCACTGCTACAGTCATCCCTCTCCACAAAGGAGGAGCGACTACAGACCCTGGGAACTATCACTCCATTAGCCTGACGAGTCTGATATGCAAAGCCATGGAACGCATCATCATGGACCTAATAAGCAAGGATATAGGGAATCCCCAAACTCTGGATCCCACACGGTTTGGTTTTGTGATGGGTAGATCATGCCTGCTCAACTTGGTCAACTTCTTTGAGTCGGTCACCAGAGCTGTGGATGAAGGCAAGGTGGTTCATACAGCCTACCTTGATCTGGCCAAGGTCTTTGATACCATTCCCCACTCAGGAATCATAGAAAAACTCACTAAGCTAGGCATCAACCCCTATATTACTAGTTAGGTTGCAAACTGGCTGACGGGTAGAAACCACAGTGTGAAAGTAGCTGACTCAAAGTCAGACTGCCGACCCACTCACGAGTGGAGTCCCCACAGGGTTCGGTCCTGGGTACTCTCCTGTTTGGTATCTACTTCTCTGAAGTCCAGGCCAACACGAAGGGACTCTGGCTAATAAAGTTCGCAGACTATTGCAAGTTGGGAGCTATTAACTCCGAGTGATGTTGACATCTTACAGGAAGGCCTCACAGAGACAAACAATTGGTGTCAGAACCATGGCCTTAAGCTCAATGCCAAAGAAATGTGTAGTCATCCACTTTGGGGAAAAACCCGGTTTCCGTGAATTACCACATCGATGGTAGTCCACCAAACACAGAAGACGTTATAAGAGATCTGGGAACACAGGTTGACAACAACATCTCTTTTGACCACCACATTGCCACTGTGGTCAAAAGGTCCTATGTGGCACATCTCATCCAAGGATTTTGCATCCCGGAAGAAAAAGGTCATGGTCTCCTTCTACTCTTCCCTCATTAGGCCAATCATAGAGTATAATGCCTCATTTGGCATGTACCTCACTAAACACCTGCAACAACTGGAGAGGCCACAAAAGTATCTCACAAAGAGGATCCTAGGCCTTAAACATTTGTCCTATATGGACAGACTAAAAAACTCCAACTATTCTCGATCTCATATCACCTATTTAGAGGTGATCTCTGCTTGACTTGCAAAGCAATGTCTGACCCAGCTCTGTGAGAAATGCTATATCTAAAGAAATCCCAATCCCTAGGCACCACACGCTCCAGAGAACTCAAACTCGTTACCAAAATCAACAGAACATGCTGGAGGTACAGGTTCATAACCCAGAGACTGCCCATGCTATGGAATAGACTCTTCCCATACATGTAAAGCACAGCACTTCACTGGCCTTCAAGAGACATCTTGACCAGTGGATGGGAAATCTAAAATTCACTCCAATGGCTTTACTAGACAGAGGCACTGGGAACTAACGTCGGGTGGCACAATGCCAGGGTAATACTATGGGCTAGCTTTGTAAAGGCCCCAGGGCCATTAGCCTAGTACACACCTACGAACCTATGAAATCTGTGAGACCCCACAGATAACATTTGCCAAAAGTGTGTAAAAATACTGAACAGTAAAGTTATCAATAAATATCACACTAAAAACAGATACAACATTTTTGGGGAAGAAAAAAAAACTTGGTCAACTTGAGCCAAGATAATCTGAACTGTCATAACAGAATTCTCTGAACTGTCATAACAGAATTCTGTCTTAAAAAGCAATTTCACAATCACTACACAACAGTAGTTTTTTTTTAATTCTCTCTGGCCTCAGTGCCCTGCAGGACAGTCCAGACCTATTTGTGCCTTCCAGACTTCTAGTGTTGGCAAACTCTAGGAGGGAGAAGCAAAAGCGGAGGATCATGGCTATCATCTAACAGGGGCAAGGGACAACGTGGAAGAATGATCACCATCCTCATATTCGCCAAAAGATATAACACAATGCCCAGTATGCCCTGGGAAATGCACATCAACAATGCCTGGCTACAGCAGAAGCACATGATGGCCAGCATTGAGCCTTTATATCCATAAAGGTGACTTCTGATGTCTCAAAGATGCTGCTTCTCAGGTCCCCTACCAGGATGGCCATGTTGCCAGTAGCCATCCATTATCACTCTTCAATCCCCCCCAAAAAATGCTGGCTCCTCCATAGCTAAATATACCCAAATGAAGCTGTCTATGGTGCAGTATTGTTTACCATCTGCAAAGTGCAGCCAGCTCTGCAAAATGACGCTTCATGCCTGAATCACTTTTTGGGACAGAAATAAAGAAATGTGTAGATGTTGATGAGGTAAAGCTCCAGGGATGGTATTTTATAAATTGTGTGCAAAAACTGATGAATTTACTAGTTATAATGATGCATTTACAAGGTAAAATGCATGTTCATATCTGAAGGTTAATAATGTTGTGGAACAAAGCTTCCAGAATACACACAGCCTTGACATCCTTCGGATGAGACATTAAAGTGAGGCCCCATCTTCATGAGTTGGTGGTACCTCAAGTGGATGTAAAGGGTCTTACGGCACTTATTGAAAAGAGTAGGGGAAGTTCCCTGATGCCCTGGCTAAATGTCCCCTACTGGTATAAATAACACTCCAGGTCTCCCCTGAAGAGAGGCTACCAAGTCTTGTAGGACTAACTCAATGAAAAAAGGACAAATAAAATAAACATAATGAACTCTGTCAAGTCCAGTAGGTGGCAATTTGTAAATTTGGAATAAATATGTGGAACTGCCAAGTTATATCAGACTAGGAATTTTGGTAGTCAGTCACATTTTGAGACAAAACTTTCAAAATATCATTATGGATCTGTGTCATTAAGTCCGCAAAATCACATTTTATAATTCCATTTTAAAGGTTGGGGTTAACAATGGTTAGGGTGTTTACATAGTCATACACAGAAGGTACAAGGTTTAATTCTTGGGAAGCATGTCTAGCCTAACCCCCACACACACACTTCATTAGCCTAGTAATCACCCATAATCATCTATGAACCTATTTTGAAGCTACTATGCAAAACACCTCTTGACTGGTTTACCTTTTGGGATAGAAACGTGTCTGATTAGTACTGTTATTTTATGAGATGAAGTGGTACATTATTGGGAATTTTTGCAAGTCTGATATAAAAATGAATTTTTATACAGAGATATGTCTGAATTACTACATTTTTAGGTATAGCACTCTGATTCTTGCCCTTAAATTTATCATTATTCCTCTGCAGATCTTTATGAATTATACCTTTTTAATGGTATTATTGACTTTTTTCCTCCTCTTGGGTACAATTTCCACATTCTTGTAAACCAAGCTTCCCCTTGAGTGTATCTATTTCCCCACCAGTGGACAAAGTCTCCAGCACACACAAGTGACATCTGGAAGGGCTGTCCTAACAGCAAAACATGGAGATGCTTTGCCTTTGTCAGCATTTATTACTGCAGGCTATAAGGCTATTTATACTGAACTACAACCCTGAGATGGATGATGAAGGTACTTGCACCACAAGCAAGGGGCTTCTACGCCCTCCATGCTCATGCGCACTAACATGGACTAGTGTCACAGACTTGGAAGCACTAATCCAATATCGCCCAGTATTTATGCCTTTCATTAAAAACAAAGCAGCAGAATAGTAGACATGCACCACCCTCCAGCCTGTCCCCCCAAGACAGGCGAGTCAATGACTCCCTACCTAGGACACAAGCCATTAACTGAATGCTGGCTGTCTGGGTTGCACTCTGGGCTTTATCCCTCTGTGCCATGCAGCCAGATTGCATAGACATCACTAAAGAACTACATATACTAAACTTACACAACAATCGCTCATCAGTAACTATGTGTGGTTTAGGAAAGGACCATCAATTCTAAAAAGTTCTCTTTTCTGACCCTCTACCATGATTTTTTTAAAGGCCAGTAATATGATTTTTAGTGTTGAACACCAACGAGTACAAGTAATCTGCTAGGAATATGTACAGCAAGTTAAATACAGTCACAATTTTATCACTTGGATAAGACTGAAAATACTTAAACTAGGCCATCCACACCATGAGGTAGGACATGATGCAGCACAATCCCATCTCAACAGTAACGTTGCAGCTGTACTGCATAATATCATTTTCTGAAACAAATGCACAGCGACAGTGGTATGCTGACTGAGGTGAGGACGTACACGCGTTACGATGAAAATCTGTCTCAAAACGGTAACAAAAGTCAATGGAGTTATTTGTTCAAGGTCTGCACAGAAAATATAAAACACCGTCAACATTCAGCTGCCAAGGAGTGTGAATGGTTAGCGCTGCGGAGGAGATGACAGTGCTGCAAGGTCAGTGGGGAAAGTGGGTCTGGACATGTGTGATGGATGGTGATAAAACTGCTTTATTTAGGGGAAGTGGTTTTCATAGCAGAAAGCAAGGAATGTTTAGGTATAATGAATATCATGTATTTGTATGTTGAGTATAAAAGGTACTAGCTACGGCTGGCAGGTATGTACAGCTGTTAAACTGGAAAACTTATTTGTTTACTTAGGAAAGCTAAACCTCATTTCAAAACTGCAGCTGCATTTCAAAACACTCAATAGCATGTACTATTCAGATATCCTGAATATACATACTTGACAAAGGGGATTTTAAAGCAGAAAAAAAACCCTCAGTGAGAATGTAGTAGTGTTTCTTTTTGTTGTAGAAGTTTAACAAAATGCTACTTAGGCATGCAAAACCATTTTTGGCTTTCATATCTACTTAAGACGACGCAGAAAGTTTTTGTTGTGTGTTCTGCACTGTTACAATGCGAACAATTAAAAAAGGAAGACGTACGATAATGTTTTTATAAAAAGCCATGCAAAAAAAAAACGAACATAAAAATGTAATAAAAATATGCGAAGAAAACAATGCTTCAAATCCTCACTAAATAGGCAATGAAGCAAATTAGGTTTTGTTCTGTGCTGTTGCTTTAATTGAAGGAATTTATGGGATCTGTTGAATGGTACTAACAATCTTTTAAAGTTCATGTAGCAGCTTGTTTTTTTCTAAGCAGCTGGCCTGCCTTCGTGTATGTACACTCTGACAAGACTTTTATAAAGGAACATACGGGGGGGGGGGGTTAATTTACTCAACTGCTTTTATGGCCATTTCACAGAAAGTGTTTTCAAGAGAGCAGACTACTTTCCAAGTTGCCAGTTCTCAAAATTTTCATCACTCATTTTCACTATTAACTAAAAAAAGGTTTATATTTTGTATTCATTTACAGAAATCAAACACAAGCATCTCAAAACAAATGCAGCAGGCACAACACTGGCAAATGTTTTAGAAAACACAGCCTTGAGCTACTATGTCTGTTCACACATAGTTCACTACATGCAGTTTTTTCTTCCTTCCTTAATGAAAAGCCCAAAGGAATAAAATGATCAGATGGCAAGTAATCTGCTCGAGTATATAACAGAAAAAAGTTCTCCTGCTTAGTGAATGGCTATTTAAAGACAGACCACATTTACCCTTACTTTTCTGGCCTGGGTTATGGCTGCAAAAAGTTCTGCAGTGGACCCACTTTATACAAGGTAATAAATTTAGAAAAGCCTGTTACGGTTAGCTAGTAACACAATTAACTACAACAACCAAAGTCTGAACACAGTCAAAGGAAAAGAAAACTATCACTATTTTGAACAGCAGTTCATTTTTTCAGGGGAACAGTTTCATTCGACTAATTACGGTAATTTATTATGGACTGGAAGTACACCCCAATTACCTCCATCACCCTCTAAACACGTTTTTTTTTGGGGGGGGGTAAGGTTTTACACAGAGGAGCAGCTCAGTGAAACCAGCTTGAATTTGTGTTGCATTATCAGGCACCCACTATGCTCTTAAAAGACACCTCAGTGTACGTTTTACTTGTTACGGCACAGCACTTTTTCACCAAAGTATAGTTATGTTTTTAAGCATACTTGAGTAACACTGGATCTTAAAGGAGAAGCTACTGCAACAGTAAAATTACACCTCACAGACATCCGTCATTTTCTGGTAGTGGCTTCCTTCCCTGTAACTAAACACAGGTCTAACAAAGGAATGCACTGATGAAGATACGCATGCGCCTCCCTCGTGCATCTCACAATGAACATGTTTTTTCCAGTTCTTAAACGGCAGAACCCCCCCACAGCAAAGGATAGAGGCAACAAACCAGTCTAAGTAAATTATATAGCTTAGTATACAGAGTGAAAACTACAATGTGCAGATGTGCATTAATTTGTCTAAACAATAAAATACATTAAAAATATATAATAGCATTTATGATCAGTAAGAACCACACCAAATAAAATTATGTGAGAATATGTGAAAAAACACAGTACAGCATCTTAGAGAGGAATAATTAATGAAAGGCCTGGTAAGTAATACCTGTAATAGAAACAGATCTTGTAGTAGCATACTCCATACAACATATATTGTGATAAGAAAAACATGTAGGAAAAAAAGAGACCTTAAGTTTGTGGAAAAAAGCATATATCATTTAAGAAGGACTATAAAACTACTCTCACTCCTACTGTTTGTAACCTGGCATTGCCCACCATGCTGAATTAAGGCTCTAAAGGGAAAATGTAACACTTCTAGCAGATCCAGTGAAAATGACACTAACATGTTATAAATCATGGCTTTGAGTCCCACATAAGAGCTATGACATAAACTACTCCCAGAAACACCTTTATGCTTATTTATATAAGCGTACAGCAAAGTATGCCTTTCCTGAAACTTTACAGGAAAACAGCAAATGTTCAAGGACCATAAGAGAATTCTGGACTTTTCAAACGAGGTGAACACATATTGTGAGAATTATTTTCAAAAGATCCTCTTCCTTTAGCCACCATATAAAAAAAGAAGTTATGTACATAATGTTCCATCCGAGTAGTTGTACTTCATTTGTCTTCAACCTCTGGGTTTTGGATCCAAATCGATCAGACACGGCCGCATTTTCCAGCTACTGATCCGAGCTTCTAGCTCCTCCCCTTACCCATAATGCCCCCCATCTCCTTCCTCCCTTCAGATAGAGTTTGCTGCTAATGACATAACACATACTCATCCCAACAAGACCCCATCCTTACTGGCAACCTGAAGAAAATCTAAACTCCCAGATTGACAATAGGCAATTCTGGGGTGATCATACTTGTAGGTTGGCAGTACCAAAGTGACAAGGTCGGGGGAAGGAGGGGGGGGGGGAGGCTGAAGACCAAGTACAACTACTCAGATGGAACGTTATGGTGAGTACATAACTTCTTTATCTGAAGTAGTGGACTTCATTTGATCTTCAACCTGTAGAACAGCGTCCCCAGCTACCAAACACTTGGGAGGCCCTGATGGAAGGATATTCCAGAGCACTGCAAAACCAAAGGTTGCCCTGTTCCTTGATGCACTATCCAGCCTGTAATGTGAAATGAAGGTATGAGATGAGGACAATGTAGCTGCAGAACAAATAGCATCCAGTGACACTAGACCAAAAGGCAGCTGAAGTAGCCAGAGACCTGGTAGAAGGGGCTTTTACCTGACCTGGAGGGGAAATTCCTCTAGAAGAATACACTTGAAAAATACACTGGAAAATCCAATGAGCAGTCGTCACTTTAGAAATTGATTTCCCTAGGAAAGGTCTTGAGTAAGAAACAATTTATCTGCTTTATGAAATTCTTTAGTTCTGTGCAAGTAAAATCTCAATTGCCTATGAACATCAAACAAGTGAAGATTATATTCCCCTTTATTTTGAAAATTAATACTGTTAGATTAATAGTCTGGTTAATATTTGCCTCAGACGCTACTTTGGGGAGGAAGGAAAGGTTAGTGCACAAGGAAACTCTTATCCTTATGAAAAATCATATATGGAGATCTGATGGAAAGGGCTTGAAAGTTCCGACACTCTCTTGGCAGAAGTAATGGCCAACAAAAAAGCAGTCTTCCAAGACAGATACTGTAAATCTACTGAAGCTACCAGTTCAAAAGATGGGGAGACTAACACCTGGAGCACAAAGCTAAGGTCCCAGGGAGGAGGGGATCCTTAATTGGAGGTCTAAGTAGAAAAGTACCTTTAAGAAAGGACTTGCAAAGTTTTGAAGATGCTAAGGAAGACATGTTTCCCCCCCACATGAAAATTAGAAATGGCAGCCAATTGAATTTTCACTGTGGAAAATTTGGCCCCTTGATGAAAAATTCCCGCCAGAAAGTCTAATACTGCAGACACTGGAGCTGTGAAAGGATCCAAGGCATGCTGTGAGGCCCATATAGAGAAACGTTTCCATTTGCTATGATGCACCTTTCTGGTGGAAGACTTGTGAGCCGCCACCAAAATATCCTTAATCAGAGAAGATAAACCAGGAGTCCTAACAATCATGGGAATTGGAGCAGCCAAGCAGTGAGCTTAAGGCTGTCCAGGTCTGGATAAGGACTCCCTGAAGGATGAATGATAAGATCCGGAACTGGATCCAACGTCCATGGTGGAACTAGCAGATGAGGCCATATGGAGGGGAACCAGATTTGGCAAGGCTAGAATGGGGCGATGAGGATCACAGTGGTCCCCAGCCTGCGAGCTTTCTGAAGAAACTTCGATATGGGGGTTAACAGAGGATAAGCATAAAGAAGTCCAGGAGGCCAAGCATGCATTAGTGCGTCTCTGGGGGCTTCCCAGAGGGGGGTTCAGAGCAAAGAACTCACTGCATTTCGCATTGAAAGGAGATGTAAAGAGATCGCAGCAAGGATGACCCCACTTTTGAAAGATCTGTTCCACTACTGAAGGATTCCGAGACCACTCCGGAGGTATCAGGATGGATTTGCTGAGCCTGACTGCTAGAATGTTGGACCTCCTGGAATGCGCGTTACAACTAGAAAACGGCCGTTAGAGATCACCCATTCCCACATTCTCACATCTCTGCGACAGCGGGGATAAGATCTGGTTCCCCCTTGCTTGCTGATATATTAGACCACTATTGTCTGTCTGAACAGCGATCTTTCCTAGAGGAAGATGAGCATGAAGAGCCTGCAATGCGAGAAGAACTGCCCTCATCTCCAGGACGTTGATATGTAAACTGGTCTGGGATGGGGACCACGCGCCTCAGATTGTCCTTCCCGAGCAATGCCCCCCCCCCCCATAGCTGGGAGGCATCCGTTGTCACCATGGCTTTGGGCAAGACCTGAAGAAAAGGATGTCCCTTCAGTAGGTCCAGGGTCTGAATCCACCACCGAAGAGCGTCCCTGCATACTTGGGAAATTCAAATGGGATGAGACAAAGGAAGATCTAACAGAGACCACTGAACCAAGCTGGTCCACTGGAGAATTTGCATATGAAGACGTGCTAAAGGTAACAGGTTGACCGTGGCCGCCAGTGACCCCATTGCTCTTAGAACTGCTTCTGCCATTGGAACCTGGACCTGAAGAACATAAAGGACATGCAACTTCAAACAGGGTATCCTATCCGAAGTGAGGAAGACTTTCATTTGAATGGTGTTCAACTGAGCCCCGATGAAATCTAGGACCTGAACTGGGGGCAGTGAAGATTTGTTTTGGTTTATGGTAATGCCCAGTTTGTTTGCTATGTGAAAAAAAACGGTCCCTGGCCTGGCAAAGTAGATGCTTGGAAGGGGCAGCAAAGAGCCAATCGTCCACTTAACGGAAGACCTGAATACCCTGAAGCCTCAGGTGAGCCACTACTACTGCCATCACCTTGGTAAACACCCTGGGGGCTGAGGTGAGACCAAAGGGAAGGGCTCTGAACTGATGATTGGCTCCTAGCCGGAAGCGGAGGAATCTCCAAGAATGCCTGTGCATCTTGATGTGGTAGTATGCATCCTTCCTTATCAAGCACATCCAATCATTCACCAGCAGAGAAGGCAGGATGGATAGAAGAGTGACCCATCAGGTTAAAGGTGGACAGATCTAGGATAGGTCTGAAGTCCCCCATTTTCTTCAACACTAAAAGGAACCTAGAGTAAATGCCTGATCCGGATTTGGTCTGGGGGAATGCCATTGGGTGTAGCAATAGACGACCCCCGACTGCCTCCAGAGACTAGAAGTCAGGCAACCCTTCAGGGCTGCTGCCCAGGTTTCTCCGAGAAGGGTTCTTGAGACCCGAAGTTTCTAGGACCCCCTCTGCTTCTAGGCAGTGTCTGTCATAACCCCCTATGCCTCTGGGGGAAGGCGAGTCCCGAGTGTCCCGGGAAAACACCCAAGACTTCCGGAACCATATCTTTTGTCCCTCGCGGATTCCTGGAAAAGGATCATTGAGGGGAGGAGAAGCAGATTCTGACGGCAGACAGTGTCTTCCCATCCTTCTCACTCTGGATCAGAGTCTCTAACAGATTTCCCAAAAAGGGAAGAACCATCGTAAAGGGCATTTGTAAATGACGTCTTAAAGGGTTTAGAGATCTGAAAGCTGGAGCCAGGTGTGGTGCCTGATGGCAACCCCCATCCCGGCAGCCCTTGAATCTCCCTCCATAGTATGGGAGAGCAGGCACATGGACATATTTGAAACTGCTTTAAGAGTTGCCATTCGCACGGAGAACTTTTTTGTCCGCCACCGACATGGACTCTCGGGTCAACTCAGTGACTTCTTTGACCTGGACTCTCGGGTCAACTCAGTGACTTCTTTGACCAAGTCTCTTTATAAATCGAATGACGTGTGCCACGTAGTTCAGCTCCCTTACTAAGAAGGTCGCTGAAGCATACACCCGCTTCCCAAAATGGTCCAACGCCCTTGATTCACGATCAGGAAGGTGAACCATGGAGCTCTCCTGCGCGAACTCCTTCTTGGTGTTGGCTGTTACAACCATAGCATCCACTGGGGGCCCCTTATTCCAGCACATCCTGTCTGACAGGGGAGTCAAGACCTTGTCCGAGCACTTGGGGATAGGCTCCACGGTGTCTGGTTCCTTCCATGCCCTAGATGTTATAAGATCCAGTAAAGGATCCGCAGGAGGGGACACCCAAGACGTAGATGGGCCAGTTCCGAACATCTCTAGGAACGCTGACTCATCCGAGGTCAGTTCTAAGGCAGACCATCCCTCCCTTTGGTGGAGGAGTTCAATGATATCTCCAAAGAAGACATCCTTGGGGGGGGGGGGGTGAATTTGGGGAACCTTCCCCCTCTCCTCCAAATCAAGTGTCTTTGGTGAGGGACTCTGGCAGAGAGTCCAAGTGCCTCCTTTTACACGCCTGTTTGGGAGGTCCCTCCTCAGTGGTCCTCTCTGGAGAGGATTCGCAAACTTCCTGTTCCCATGGAGGAGCCTCCTGAGGGAGGGCAGACACAGGCAGTCTCTGAGAGGGCAAGACAGTCAGGACTGCACACAAAGCCGAGGGGGTCTGGACAAAGTCAGGTCAAGGGTCTCGAAACTGAGAGAACCTTCTTCAGCACGTCAAAGGCCGAAGGGGAACAAACCTCCTGGGAGATACCAGTGGGGGCAGTCATCCTCTGACCAGACAGGGGAGTCAGAGATGAGGCTCTAGGAACAGACATGGCAAGAGGGATAATGTGCTCCAAAACACTCAGAGCCAACAACACACCATTGGATCAGACCCCGAGACTACGGCTCCAAGAGCACAGATCCAACACACTCATGGCAACAGCCGGCATGGAGGTACATGGGACCGTCTGCACCGACCCTTCGACCCTGAGGATCCTCTGATCCAGGGACTCAGAAACTGAAGGTTGGATCGGAGAAGGAGTTATAGGTGTAAAGAAAGGTTGCATGCCACCCCCCTCCAGAGGAAGAGGGTGCTGGCAAGGCCCCCATCTGGATCTGGGTGCAGATAAATCTCTGCATCATCCTGTCCATCTCTGCTTCACTCAAGCTCCGGGTAGATCGCGAAGAAGCCACCAACACAGGTCTAGAAAGCCGGTGGGGAAAGAACCTAAATGGGGATCGGACAGGGGCTTTCTCTTGCTCAGGGGAAAATCAGAGAGAAATAAGCCAAGGAGACTCAGCCTTAGTTGGAGGCCTTAATTTCTGTGGCGGACCAGCCATAACAGAGAGGTCGGGGGACCGCTTGTGCGGCTTGTCCTTCTTGGCTTTTTCTCCATCCCCAGACCTCTTGGTGGGAGTTTGAGTCCCAGAGGCCAGGGAGGAGGAAGAAGATGCAGCTGCTGATAATCCCAGAGGCCAGGAAGGAGGAAGAAGATGCAGCTGCTGCTAATCCCATGGGAAGAGAAGGAGGAACTACTGTCCCCAAGGAGGGAAGTAGTCCCTTCAGAATCAGTTTGTCCCTCCTGCCCTTCACTGCTCTAGGGTAGGACAGGAGGTCTGAAGGTGCGCTGCTCCCAGACAGACACACCACTCAGAGTGTGGCCATCTGCTGGGGAAAGCTTATGACCACACTCTGTTCATTTACGGAAACCTGATTTAGAGGCTTCAGAAATCCCTAAAAGAAACAGGCCCAACACACACACACTCACGATAGAAAAGACTGAAAAGAGCTGAAAGTAAACTTTTTTTGTACCAATGACCTCACAAAAAGGTAAAGGAATAAAAAAAAAAAAATAAAAACTTTTCTTTTTACATTTGTACTCCGTCAAACTTACAGCAGACTCCAACCTTTGTGCTAGAGTATTCTGCTAGTTTTCCCTCTGTCTCTGAAAATTTGCTAGCTATAATTTTTGTAGTGAATGTATTTTGAGCAGAGTGTCTATTACTAGTCTCTACAGTGCATGCACAGTGGGATCGTATTAAGCTAGAAAACATCTAATTAAGCAACTAATTAAATAATCTCTAAAGGAACCCAGAGGAAAAGAAATGGCCATACAACTACAGCAGTGTGTCGACAACAAAGGAATTTGCATGAGGAACTGCACATAATGTACATTTCTTTTTCTGTACACATGCAGTTACTGTGATGAATAGGTGGACTTAGGACATAAAAATCGCCATTCTTCACTGTACTACAACCTTGTCTTTCAGATTTAAGTGTTCTAAAATCTGGCTTCTGTCATTTATCGCCTCAAATAACGACAGGTAAGCACTTTTTTTTTTTTTTAAATCCGCAGTGAAGTTAAAGATGAGACAGCATGGGAACGTGAACACACGTGCCATTTCCCTACAGCTTGTTCTATTTTCATTCTTTAACCTACCGTCAGACTTTCCAGAGACTACATGGAAACCCAGGCTCAAGACAGCATATCTTACAGATTTTATGCAATTGAGAAAAGTGTTTTAAATTCTGCAAAATGACTTATTAATGCACTATAGAAAAATAATCAAAGTAGTAGTGTGCAGATGAGGAAGTCACTATGGAGAAAAAGCAACAGTACTTTTATGAACTTCAAGTACTCAGAGTTACGAACGGGGCCAATTCTGATCACTGTATTAGAAATCCCAACATTAAGAAAAAATTGTAGCACTATGAAAGGACACGAAGCAATGTCCTTGCAAATGAATTCCAATGTCTGTGAAAATTAAAATGAACAATTTTAACAATGAAAACTTGCATTTAAGGTAGACTTAAAATGCTAATAGTGGTGACATACCATAAAAATTGACCGTTTCAGTGAAGAGAAAGAAAACCCTTTTTTTTTTTCAAAAATGCTTTTGTTTCCTTGCCTTCTGACCATTGAGCCGCTCTCTAGGAGCCTAGAGTTCATTCATTCTTCCACATTGGAGATGTGAGCTCTGATCAAAGGGGTCATCATCCATGCAGCCATGGGGGTGGGTTTGTACTCGTCAATATCTTAATGGTGAAGGTATTCCTACAGAGGCCCTATCCCCTCTCTGGTTGCAGCCATGAGAACCTGCACCACAAACAAGATGTCCTTCACCCTTCCATGTATATGGTTGCTTCCAACGACATGCTATGAGAGCTACCTTCATTAGCTTGAGAGAGCAGTCCTGGCCCCTTCCATGGTGTGCAACTCTTCATTTGTGTAGTGGTAATCAACCAACTGGAACCACATTTTCCTTCCCCCAAGGATGAGCAAGTTGGCATTTCCTGCTCACTCCCCATTCTCCCCAACTGGCTCTTAGCAACCATGCCATTACTCAGGTCACCTAGTCCATAAGTTTATAAGTAAGCACTAGGCAATCAGTTTGTGGACCATTTCAATGCTAGCCAAAAATCCCCATTCAAACGTTCTCTCTAGCCTCAAGGAGCACAAGATAGGATAAGCCAGGAGAGAATTTGCAGCTGCGCATCCAATTATCTAGGTCTATCTTGAGGGTGACAAGCGTGCTACTTTAACTGACATGTAGTAGAAGTTTGTTTCAGAGGTGAGGAATATATTTGGATACGAATCCATCATTCCAATGTGTCTTATTTATTTGCTGATGAAGGTTTAGTTCCTTTAACAGCATATTTGATGTACCAATAGTTCTGCAAAGGAATAGGTCAAATCGAGTTGGATCTTTCATGACATGAAAGGCTAGACATACATTTCCATATACGAGTCTATAAGACTGAGTACAGAGAAAGAGCTACCAGTCTTCTGATAAAAGATCAATGACTTCAAAAATCTTAAGTTATGAATTTGAGGTCTCTCAAATTGGGTGATATGTTTAGATAAATGGAGCATACAATTCGAAATAGAGTCTGTGAAGATACAAGTAAGGGGGAATTAAGGACTTCTCTAGATTTAGTGGAGATCAACTTTGGAAACATGATGGTCAAATAATGAGTTATAAAGAAGAATACCCATATTTTTTGCAATAGTGTTTGACTGGAGGGGTGCATTACCTATATGGTAAGCAAAACCGTTTTGTTTACCAAAATGAATTACGCTACATTCTTTTACATTTGAGACCACTGTCCTTGCTGGCTGAGCTTCATGCTTTTTCACCAGTGAATGCAAAGTTAAAAGCGCCAAATTTAACAATAATGTTTACAGTTAGAGCAGAAGTAGAGAAAGTGATAAAGCGGCCTAATAAACCAAGTGCACAGGTTAAGTGAAACTGCAGTAAATAGGAAAGGATTTACTGATGGAAACCTTAGCAATCATAAAAGATCTGTAGATACTGTAAAACCCAAACAGGATGGGAAAGTCTTCAAGAAGGGTTGCCCAACTGCAGCACTGCAAAGGAGAGAGAGACAGGACACAAAAAAGAAAGCATGTGGGAAATTAAAAATCATTTAAAGATGGTGGTGAGGATGGTACTTCACACCAATTTGAACAGCTCACTGGTCATATCCATTAGATCCTTATGGCAGGAATTAGTTTTGTAATGCTCACTCAGATATTTTAAATCATATTACACGACTGTATTTTTGCAGATAATTCATCAACACTATCAAAAAAGAAACCAATCTAAAGAAGTCCTTACTTTAGGGTTAAAGTGCACCCCAGGGATCAGTCTTGGGGCCTCTGCTGTTTGGGATATACGTCTCAGAGGTGCAGACCAAATCTAGTGGGCTATGGCTGACCAAGTTTGCAAATGACTAAGCTGGGTGCTGTCATCAATTCCCCTAGTGATGTGGACATCCTCCAAGAGGGTCTCATCCAAACAAATGACTGGTGCCAGAAACATGGCCTCAAACTGATTGCCAAAAAATGCATCATCCCTTCTGGGGAGAATGATGTCTCCAGAAATTATCACACTGATAATAAGGCACTAAGCATGCAATCAGTAGTGAGGGACTTGGGAACCCAGGTTGATAGCAAACTGACTTTTGACTACCATATTGCCTCCGTTGTACAGAAAGCTGTCTACATGGCCCACTTCATTAGCAAGGGTATCTCATCCAGGGACAAGGTGGTCATAACATCCTTGTATTCTTCTCTTATAAGACCAATTACTGAATACAATGCCCCTTTCGGCATGTACCTCACAAAGCACATACAGCAGCTGGAGACACCACACAAATTCCTCACCAAGAGAATCCAGGGCCTCAAACATCTACCCTACACAGATAGGCTAAAAGCCCTGTCCTAGTCTCCTACAGACTCCTCAGAGGTGAACTCTGGCATATAAAGCAATTTCAGACCCCGCCCTGATGGGACTGCTGCATATCTGTAAGTCAAGCGCCACTTGAGTAACCCACACGCGAGACCTCAACCTGGTATGTGACATCAATAGGACTTGACAGGACAAATTTGTGTCGCAGATACTCCCCCTTTTGTGGAACAGATTCCCTCTCCACATAAAGCAGAGTACCTCATTAAACCTTTTTAAGCGCAACCTGGATAACTGGATGGGGAACAGAACACACGCCACTGGGAGTCCACCGATGTCCTTGTTGGACAGTGGCATAGGGTGCTAACTTGTTGGAACATGGGCTAAATTCTTGGCTAGGCTTGTAAGGGCCACAGGGCCAATAGCCTGGTGACTTCTTATGATCATATTCTGTTTTGTTGTTTCCATCCAGCAACAATTGAAATTAAGACGTTTCAGTTGCCTGAGTGACAATCTAAGGTATTGCCAGTTATGTAAGGAGAAGTAGGACTGTGGATGTGTAACATATGTCAGCATAGCTAGCTAGAGTTTTGTAAAAAATTATACGTCATTTATATAACAAACTGATTTGTACAAGTGCATAACTGGGTATTATCCTTGTAAGACCCTTACAGTAGCTGGCTTTGGAATGTCCTGGTGGCAGTATCTACCTTATAGGCTGGGCAGAGGGGCATAGCTAGTAAATCTGTACCAGCCTTTCCTAAGTGTGTGGGTGAAAATCTAATCTCAGAGTGTGTTCAGCTACTTGGAAAAGGGGCACAGAGCACTGGTTTCACAGAGAGGGTGGTGGAGGACTTGGCCTGGGACACTCAGGTGAGGACTCAATTCCAAAGCCGTGCGAGTGGAATTCTTACTGGGTTTTGGAGAGCGAGGGAAACCTAGACCCCGGGACTGAGTATGTTCTTAAGGGAAATTGTGCTTGGTGCACAGAACTGCATCTGGAAATACTGTGTACACCTATCCTTGTTCCAAGTGAATGTCCGTCACTGGTGTCAGTGGTGAGGATTCAGGCTCCTTGATTACTGGCCGGGGGGGGATGTCACAGTCTATCTGAAACTATAGGGTAGATGTAGGTTGACTTTATGCAGCTACGATGTTTTTGGTTATGTTATGCTGGTCTGTTTTTTTGTTTGATAAGGAGGTAATGTGGAAATGTTAAGATGGCGAGAACGGTAAGTAACCAATTAGATGAAGAGGTTGTGAAGTTACAGGATGGCTTAAGAATATGTTGGGGGGATGTGTTGTGTGGAGGCATCCAGGGAAGTATTTGTTAAAAAGCTGGGCAACCAGAAATACTGTCATTTGACAGATATTACATACATATTTAGAAAGGGATGTTATAAGGAGGCCAGTTAGGGAGTTAAGGTATTGGCAGAATACGGGACAACAGAATAAGAAAACTGGGAGCAACATCAGGGCACACGAATATGTGCGAACAGTGTTAAAAGGGCTAGAAAGAATGTGGAGATGACATACAATGGGGCAAGGAATGCACATGGAAGGAAATCATTCGATCAGAGCAACAGCGTGCAGAAATTCTGAAGGTGAAAAAAGGGGACAAAGAGCTTTTAGGATGTGGTGGGTAAATGTACATAAGTAAGCTTGAAGTAGGAAGAAATTATGTTAGGTAGGGATGACTACACATCAGTCACGCGACAGCTTGGAACAAACAGTTACAGTAAAGAGAAAAAGGGCAGATCGCACAGGGGACTGAGTTCCAGGAAACAGAATTTGGGAAGGAGAACATTGGTTATGAAAAAAGTGAAGGCTTCAGGGTTGAAGACTGAGGATTTTACTATTACAAGACAAGCTGCACGTGAAGAATAAAATGTACAGTTACTATTACACAGAAGTGGTTTCCGGATTAACACTTGACAATGCAGGGCTGATGATAAACGCAGCTGTGCTGAAGTGCAGCTACTTATTGCAATCCATGTAGTTATTAATGACTTCAGTAGGCACTAAGGATGAAACAATAATAAGAACGAAATCATGTTTAGTGAAAGTATAATGACGAGTATTATGTTAACATTCTCAAAAATACTCCCACTTTCAGCCAGGAATTTAAGAAGGGGAAATAATATGCAGTACAAGTAATGGCCAAGGGGGAGCATGTGATTACTACTGCAGGACAGAGTAATCTGGGACAGTTATACCTCACTGCAGTAGGAAAAGGCTTAATCTTAGTTATAACCCAGTATAAGTGTAGCTTGGACAATTGGGCAGGGAACAGGAAATTTATCCCTGGTTTGGCATCAGTGTCTCTAATGGAAACAGGCTGCCTGTAAATGGGTCATCTCCCAAGCTCCTGCTTACACCTGTCAAGGATACCAGAACTTGTCAGAGATTTGGGATGCATGGTTAGGCTTTAACAGGCCCTTGTGGTTGTTAGTCTAGTAAACACCTATGAACCTATAAGGGAACTCCTGCTCAGAGAAAGAGAAAAAAAACACAGAAAGAGAGATGCTGGACAATTACATTAAGAGGGAGGTGACTTTAAACTATGATGGAAGGTAGTGGTTGGAGAGAATGAAAGAAAGGTTCCTTTTTGGTTGGGACTATAAAGCTGATAGGTAAAAGTTATGGAATGGTAACTGGAGAAAAGTAAGGCAAGGGTACATGATGTTGTTCAGACAGAGAGATTAACAAAGGACTGCAGATGCATCCTTGAAGGACATCTGGGAAGATGCATGCAATGACAGACCTGTATCAGGCTGACATAGGAGCAGCAGAAACCCAAAGAGACAGGGACCTGGCTGGTTCCAGGTTTTATGTTATAAAAATGACAGGTTGGGCAAGGCTGGAAATGTAGCAGAGTATTTGATGGACAGGATCAAACAAAGACATTAATGGTTTGGGGAAAGGTGATTGATATAGAGTGGGGTATTGTTATTGTTGGTTATAAGGTGGTTGGTTTGCATGCGTCAAGGATGGATTTGGTAGTCTCTGCCACCCTACTCAAAGCCAGCAACTTTCACTACACCACAGATGTCTGATCATGATCAAAGAGGAAAGAAAACTGACCACAATAATTTATTTCCATGTAACACTCAAGACACTGACGAGTTATATCACAGTGCTCAAATAACTGCATTGCTTCCACAGATAGTCTGCCTTCCTCACCTCACACAACCCCCCCAAATAACTCTAATCCCCAGACATCCAACTGCGATCAAAGTGAAAGAAATAATAAGCCCCACCCTGGGAATTATCACCCCATTAGCCTGAGGAGTCTGATATGCAAGGCTATGGCATGCATCATCATGGATCTAATTAACCAGGATATAGGGAATCTCCAAACTCTAGATCCCATGCAATTTGGTTTTGTGAAAGGTAGATTATGCCTGCTCAACATGGTTTACTTCTTTAAGTCAGTCACCCGAGCTGTGGATGAGGGCAAGGCAGTTCATACAGCCTACCTCAATCTGGTCAAGGCCATTGATACCATTCCTCACTCAGAAATTATTGATAAACTCACCAAACTAGGCATCAACCCTTACATCACTAGGTGGGTTGCAAATTGGCTCTCAGACAGTACCCACAGTGTGAAAATAGCAGACTCCAAGTGAGACTGCCGACCAGCCACAAGTGGAGTCACACAGGGGTCCGGGTACTCTCCTGTTTGGCACCTACTTCTTAGAAGTTCAGGCCAACATGGAGGGATTCTGGCTGACCAAGTTTGCAGATGACTGCAAGTTGGGAGCCATTATTAACTCTCCAAGTGATATAGACATCCGACAGAAAGGCCTCACTGAGACCAACGACTGGGTATCGAATCCAGGGCCTTAAGCTTAATGCCAAACAATGCACAGTCATCCCCTTTGGGGAAAAAAGTACAGTTTTGTACCTACCATAAATGTAGATGTTCGAGTGCTCATACAGCTGCAGTCATAACAGATGGGTTATCCTGCCGTCAGGCGGGTCCTCGGTCGGCCGAATTCCAAAGTCTAGGTCCAGCGTCGGTTGTCGTCGCTTCTTCCCTAATGTCAGTGCGGCAGGGGTCTAAAAGAGGCAGCCGACACCATTTTCTTCAGTTTTTCTTGCCCCAGATGTCAGGTGCCCCCAGAAGGAAGGCAAACATAATGTTATGCAAAAATGCAATGTTGATAAATCAAAATCAGTAGTTGCAAGCAAATACACCATAAAAGAATACCCCAAAAAGGTTATATGAAAAGTGTTTGTCATAAGGCCTGTCCTAAGAGGGGATGGAGGGAGGGAAACCTGGACTGCAGCTGTATGAGCACTCTAACATCTACATTTATGGTAGGTACAAAACTGTACTATGTTCATCGTGCATACAGCTGCAGTCATAACAGATGGGTAGAATCCCAAAGCTAAGTAAGGGTGGTAGGCACTAAGTGGAACTAGGAGGGGCTAGGATGCCCTGCAGGACTGCTGTGGCAAAGCCCGCTCTAGATTTTGAGTATAGTGGGAGGTGATAGTGCTTGGAGAAAGTGTGCACTGAACTCCAGGTGGCTGCTTCCAAAATGTCCTTGGTAGGGACCCCCCTGAGGAAGGCTGCAGAGGTAGCTGTGGCTCTGGTGGAGTGGGATCTGATGCATGCAGGCACAGTTTTTCCATGAAATGAGTAACAAAAGCATATGCAGTGGGCTATCCATTTTGAAATTGTCTGTTTGGAAATCGCCTTTCCTTGAACACCTGCAGCATATGACACAGAGTTGCTCAGATTTCCTGAATGGCTTTGCCCTGTCTAAGTAGTAATGAAGTCTGTGAATGTCCAAGGAATGTAGTAGTCTTTCCCCTTTGTTTTGTGGATTAGGATAAAAGGTAGTCTGATTCAAAGCTACACTGGATACTACCTTTGACATAAAGGTAGGGTTGGTTCGTAAGGAAACTCTGTCCTGATGGAAAATGATGAATAGTTGCACAGCCATGAGGGCCTGTAGCTCTGAAACCCTGCGTGCTGAGGTGATAGCCAGAAGAAAGGCTGTTTTCCATGACAAGTACTGTAACTCTGTTGAAGAAGCTGTCTCGAAGGGAGGAAGGGTCAGCTTTTCCAATACAAAGTTGAGGTCCCAAGCAGGGACTGGTGGTTTCCTTGGGGGTTTTATATTCTTTGCCCCTCTGAGGAACTGCCTTAAGAGAGGATGAGAGAATAATGGAGGATCTGTGTTGTATTGTGCAGAAATGGCTGAAGCATGGCTGAAGCATGGATCTTGATGGAGGAGAAGGAAAGTCCATTGTTTAACATCTCAGCTAGGTACTGTAAAATGTGAGGTATATTTATTACCCAAGGATTCTGTCCCTTTTCTTGATTCCAGGCACAAAATAGTTTCCATTTGGCGGAGTAGGCCTTTCTAGTAGAAGGTCTTCTGGCCTCCAAGATGACATCCTGCACCTCCTTGGAGAGGAGAAAGGAATTCTCCATGCAGCTAGATTTAGAGTTTTGAGATGGCTGTGAAGGGTTTTGTAGTTGTGCTGGGACAACAGAAGAGGGACTAGAGGTAGGACCCATGGTGGGGAATGTGTCAGGCTCTTCAGGAGCGGATACCAGTGTTGTCTTGGCCAGTCTGGAGCAATGAGAATCATTTTCGGCCTCTCTGCTCTGGCTTTTAATAGAACTTTGGGTAGCAGAGGAAGAGGCGGGAAGGCATAGACTGTCAATGTTGCCCAATTGAAGGAAAGTGCGTCCACTTTCCAGGCCTGTGGATGATAGGTCCTTGAACAAAATTTTTTCAACTGGCAATTTCTGTTTGTAGCAAAGAAATCTAGGTCTGGCTGTCCCCATGCCTGAGTTATCTTTGTGAAAACTTGAGGATGCAACTTCCATTCGTGCGGATCTGTCATATTTCTGCTTAGGTTGTCTGCAGTGTGTTTTCCTTCCCTGGCAGGAATTGTGCCTGTAGTTGAATTTGCAATTCCAGTGCTGTGTTCCATAGGGTCATTGTCTGCACAGGGGGTTTGAATGAGTTCCCCCCTGTTTATGTACCACATCACTGTGGTGTTGTCTGTCCTTATCAATAGCTGGCCTGGATGCAGTAGGTCTTTGAAGGTCATAATAGCCTTTTGCACGGCTAGCATTTCCTTTTGGTTGATGTGAAAGTGCTTCTCTTTTCGGGTCCATTTTCCCTGGATGCACTGATCTGTCATGTGTGCTCCCCAGGCGTAGTCTGAGGCGTCTGTTGTGATTATTTGAGTTGCTTGAGGTACACAGAAAGTAAGACCTGTGTTTCTTTGGCAAACTTGAGCCCACCACGTAAATTCCTTTTGAAGGCATGGAATGAGTGGTATAATTGTTTCCAAGCTGTGGCTGTGTTGAGACCATACGTTTTTTAGGTACCATTGAAGTTTCCTCATATGCAGCTTTGCACATGGGATTAGTAGGATGCAAGATGCCATGAATCCCAGAGCCTGCAGGACTTTCCTTGCAGTTAGCCTGGTGTAAGTTGCCATTTTTCTGAAGTATTGAGACAGTTGCCCTTGCTTGTCTGGTGTGAGGTAGGCCATCTGGGTGGTTGTATCCAAGCTGGCACCCAGGAAATTATTTGAGAGGGTATTAGTTTTGATTTCTTTTTGTTGACTGTGTATCCCAGGAAGTTTAACAGTTTTATTACAAATGCCAGGTGCTGCAGTAGTATGTCCTTGCTGTCCGCTTGGATCAGGCAGTCGTCCAGATATGGGTAGATTTGTATTCCTTGTAGTCTGCAGAAGGCAATTACTGATGCCAGGCATTTTGTAAACACTCTGGGCGCAGTAGATAAGCCAAAGGGCAGTGCAGAGAATTGGTAATGGGTTGAACCTGCAAGAAATCTGAGGTATCTTCTGCAATCTTGTCTGATAGGGACATGCAGGTATGCCTCCTTGAGGTCCAATGTTACCAGCCAAGACTCCTTGCCCAGCATGGGAAGAAGCTGCTGTAATGTGAGCATCTTGAATTTTGGCACCTGTAGATATGTGTTTAGGATGGATAGGTCTAAGATAGGTCTCCAATCTTTGTCTTTCCTTGGTACCAGGAATAGTCTGGAATAAAACCCTTGACCTTGTTCTTTTGCAGGTACCTCTTGAATTGCTTTCATGTCCATGAGAGCTGAAATTTGTTTTTGTGCCTCTGCCCTTTGATTTTGTGGCAGGTTTGGCATGCCTCTCATTTTTGGAAGGGTGTGAAAGTGGAACCTGTAGCCTCTGTCTATAATGTCCAGAATCCATTTGTCTTTTGTAACAATATGCCAATTTTTTGAGAATAATGTCATTTTTCCGCCCAAAGGTGCTGCCATTAAAGCTTTGCTTGGCAGGTGTAGGGGGAAGTCATTGTGTCTCTTTTCTAAAAGACTGTGATCTATCTTCTCCACCTCTTGGGGTTGATGCTTGCCACTGCCTGGCTCTGAAAGATCCTTGAGGTTGCCCTCTACCCCTTGGACGCCTGTATCTGCCCCTTTGAGGTCTGCCCGTGGCTGGAAAGGACCAATTTTTTGAAGGCCAGTTTCTGCTGAAACGTGGAGGCTGTACCTGCAGGAAATCTTTCACTGTTTGCATTGATTTCGCTTTTTCCTCCATTTTCTTTAGCACCTCCTCAGCTTTAACACCAAACAATGCATCTTTTTGAAGAGGTGCATCTAATAATTTAGCTTTGACATGATCTGGTAAGGTTTGCTCTTTGAGCCAAGCATGCCTACGTATAACAGACCCCGTAACAGCAGCTCTACATGAGGCCTCTAAAGCATCAAAACCACACTGCAAGGTATGTTTACCCACTTGCTCTGCACCATGCAACAAATCCTGCAACTCTTAAATCTGGTTGTTCTGGTTGTGTCATCTTGCTTTTCAGCTGAGATATCAAAAACTGTTGATACTTTAACATATGGAACTGACAGTTTAATGCCCTCATGGTTAAAGTGGCCGAGGTGTACAACTTTCCCCCACCTTTCTAAAGCTCTGGAATCTCTCTCTGAAGGTAATGGGTTTTTAGCAGTAGAGGCCTCAATTCCCTTGGGACCCTGTGAAATGGTTTCTGGGTCAGCAGTATGGCTTTTATATAGGAACTGGTGAGAATCAGGAACCCGGTAATACCTGTCTGGTTTAACAGGAGCTGGAGGCAAAGAATCTTGATTAAGGCTGGCTTCTGTGTACACATCATCCAATATATCTAAAACAGGAGGGATAGCCAGAGGCCTATGCTGGGGGAGCAGAAGAAATTCCCTGAGCCTTTTCTTGGAATCTGAGTAATCTTGGCCTTCCCAGTGAAAGTGTTCCCTCAGTGTATGCAGGGTTTCCCCAAAAGAGAAGTCCTCGCGGGGGGGGGGGGGAGACCGAGGGAATAGACTCCTCTGCATCAGAGTCTTCGAATGGAAAATAGGCATAATCCTGGTCCTCAGATACTTCTGAGGTAATAGAAGCTTGATCTGAGGAAGGGTAGTCTTCCTCTAATCTGGGCCTTTGGTCAGAGGGGGGTTGAGAACCCCTGATGAGAGTAATCAAATCCTCAGCCATTTTAAGCATGGGTTTTTTAGGCATGGTGACTTGAGAGGGGGTCTGAGGAACCTGTTTTTTGGTTTTCATGGCTGCTTTAGATTTAGTGAGGGCTTTAATAGAGAAGGAGGAAGGCCTGAAGACCCCTTGAGAAATGGCAAGCCTGTCTAAATTCTGAGTTTCCCTGCCAGGAGTGGCATCTGCATCTGTAGTAGGAATGGGGGCCGAGGAGCCTGCGACCTCGGGTACTGAAGACACCGGTAATGCATTGTCATCAGTACTCAGGGGCTGCATAGGCGCCTCGCTGAGTACCGGAGAACCGGTAGTCGGCCTTAGCATGGTTTCAGTAGGTGGTGCGGACCTCGTATGTCGGGCCTTATCTTTGCGTTTTTTGCTCAAAACTGGAGTCGGAGTATCCAACGACATAATATAATTAAATTTTTTGCCAAAAAAGTGATGGGCAAACTCCGCCCGATGCTTAATAGTGCGCTTGTTGAATCTAGCACAAAAACGGTAGGCCAAGACGTCGTGGTCTGGGCCTAAGCAAGGTATACAGAAAGAGTGGAAATCCTTATGCGGTATTTGCTTCCCACATGAAATGCAATTATTAACTTTGTCTGACATCAGTCTGAGGCAAGAAAAGTTTCCCCAACAGGGTACTTAGCTTTCAAGAAGACTTCGGCTGAAATACTTTCGTAAATCTCAGGAGCTGGCCGACCGGCACTTGCAAACTGCTTCTGCTTCGGGCACCGTGCGGCAAGAAAGACTGAAGAAAATGGTGTCGGCTGCCTCTTTTATACCCCTGCCGCACTGACGTCAGGGAAGAAGCGACAACCGACGCCGGACCTAGACTTTGGAATTTGGCCGACCGAGGACCCGCCTGACGGCAGGATAACCCATCTGTTATGACTGCAGCTGTATGCACGATGAACATCTCAGTTCCCACTAATTGCCACATCGATGGGAGCCCACTGAACACTGAAGGCGTTATAAGAGATCTTGGGACACAGATTGACAACAACCTCTCCTTCGACCACCCCATTGCTACTGTGGTCAGAAAGTCCTATGTGGCACATCTAATCACCATGGGTTTTGCATCCAGGAAGAAAGAGGTCATCTCTCTCTACTATTCCCTCATTAGGCCAATCATAGAGTACAATGCCCCATTTGGCATGCACCTCACTAGACACATGCAACAGCTGGAAAGGCCACAAAAGTACCTCACGAAGAGGATCCTAGGCCTTAAACACATGTCCTACATGGACAGACTTAAAAAAACTCCAGATATTTTGTTTCATATCGTCTACTAAGAGGCGATCTCTGCTTGACTTGCAAAGCCATGTCTGACCCAGCTGTATTAGAAATGCTACATCTAAAGAAATCCCAATCCCTCTGCACCACACGCTCCAAAGAACTCAACCTCATTATCACAATCAACAGAAGATGCTGGAGGGAAAGGTTCAAAACCCAGAGACTGCCCATGCTCTGGAATAGACTTCCCATACATGTCAAGCAGAGCACCTTACTGGCACTCAAGAGAAATATTGATGAGTGTGCGACACCCGTGCCCTGGCCCAGCAATCAAGGTGCCTCAATCCTCACCACTAACACCAGAGAGGGCGTCTCATATATGAGAAAAGGATATATACACACAGTAAAGTGCAATTTCCCTTAAGAGCACACAAGAGATCACAGTCAGTCCGGGGCTGGTCGCTCCCTAGGTCCTCAATAAGACTCCCCACTGGCACAGCTATAGGGTCCAAATCTCAGCCTAGCTGGGCAAGCTAAAATCTCCAGTACCCTCTCTGTCCAACCAGTGCTTCGTGTCCCTGCCCAAGTAGCTGACACACACACTAAGATAAGTTTATACAACCACACAGACACTTCTGGGAAAGGCTGGCACAGGTTCTCCAGCTATGCCCCTTTTACCCAGACTATACGGTAGTACCACTTGTCACCATCCAGCTAATATTTATTAGCTACCCAAAAGCCCTTAAAAGGGTGTCCAGTTATTACTGTGCAATATTATTATCCAGTTGGTAGATGTGACTAAACAGTCTCAAGGCTTATTAGAGTGACTTCGTACAGGATCCTTATATACATGCAATGTAATCTAGAGCTTAACTTATTTCTACATCAATCAGCCACAGTTAAAAGGTTTTAAAATATTTAATAATAAATAATTAAAACCACAAGACAATATGTTCTACTAAACAGTCAGTGCTAGTCAAGAGTTCAGAGATCACACAGAAATACTTAAAATAATTCAGTAGTGCAGTTCTGACATCACAGAAAAACACAGTCTAAACTTTCTAATTCCCAACTACTTCTAGGAGAAAACACAGTTCTACGTACTACTTACATAAAAAGAGCATAAGGCAGTGCTGAGTTGGATGTTCAAGACAACAATGCTTAATGCCTTCTGAGTGTCTCTGTTTAAATTGCTATTGCAGTTCTGATAAACATTACATCATTCTTTTTCACTTTCCTGGAGTTCCCAAGCTACACATTAACTACATTTACATTCTTAACATCTCCCTTTTATCTTGCAGCTGGTCAGGAACAAAGCAATAAAAATACATTTGCATGTTAAATCTAGCCATTTAACTCTTGGTTAAAACAATAAGAATTTCTTTATCTAGACTTTTTGGCACCACTGCTACTTCAAAGGATTACCACATGCTTTACTTTGGTCAGCAGAGTGCACTGTTGTCACATTTATTTCTAGTTCCACATGTAACAGTATTTCTTTACATTTAAGACAACAAGCCTGTAGTTTACATTTATATTTACAAATAACAGAATTATCTGCAAAATTCTATCTGGCTAGGCTGACAGCCGTCACCCTTCTGTACCAGTCTTCACAGAGTGGATGGGAAATAGAAAGTTAACCCCAAGGATCACTCCAGTGTCTCTACTTGATAGAGGCACTGGGAACTAACATCAGGCGCCATGATGCCAGGGCACTTCTATGGGCTAGTCTTGTAAAGGCTCCAGGGCCATTGGCCTAGTACACACCTATGAACCATTGCACACAGTAATACAGCCCTAACTATGGGCCACATGACCCATGCTTGGTTAGTAGCAAAGGTCTCTGGGGAGGGACAGGTGTGGCCATCTATAGCAGAGTTCACTGAATACAGTCCATGAGGTCTGGTGTGGTCCCATACAGTGAAATAGCCCTTGGATACTGTCAGCAAATGCAGGGGTGGGGAAATAACGGTAACATTAAAAAAAAAGTACTCCCCTCTCAGCAGCAGAAGCAATTGCCAGCATGTCCTCCAGGACAGCCTCAAAAATCCATGCTGCTTCAATTCACTCAGAGTAGTCCATGAAAGTAGGAAACAGGTACAGCAGAACAGGAGAATAGAAAAAAAATGAAAGATAATGGTCAAGGTAATGTACTTCGACTTGAGCTCTCAGACACATGCATTAATCAGTATGACCTGTCAAGGACAGGTAAACAGTGATGAAGCTGCTGTCCCTTACTTCTACACGCAGTCCAGTTCCCTACCTCAACACTCAAAGTAACAGTGTTTTCACTTTATATTCTTTGTTTAGCAATACTCTACTCTGGGTCCCTTGATGGGGGCAACAATTGTTAGTCATAACTGGACCCCCCCCCCCACAATCATGGTTAGCTAAAAAAAAAATAAAATACCTTTTCACGTGTCATTACTCTGGCAACAGTGTGCTCTTAGCATTGCTCACAGATTTTAGTAAGTTTTTTTTTTTTTACTACATACACTTAAAAATCCACGAAGTGTGTCTACTCCCTGCAAGGATCTATAAATCAAAGGACTAGCATCTGCAGGGTAAGCACCAACATCAGAAACCTGAGCAACTGATGTCAGCGTTCTCCTCATGCAATAACCATCCTTGGAACAGCTATTCATGGCCGGTCACTATGCTAGAAGGAAACAGGGAGGACATTTTATACGCAACATGCCACCTCACTTACAGGTGGGATTTTTATTCATTTGTTTTTTAATATTTTGGATAATTATCCTGTTGGTGTATTAACTCTACTAATGAAACAATAAATGAAATAATTATCCCTACAGTGTTCAGAGAGTGAAAAACATAAGTTTGTTAATTTTAAAGCTGTACCTTTTATGACTTTAAAAATAGGTACTAATAATATATTTATTCCTAAACTGTTCCAATGGTAGGAAAGAGTCTTTTTACTTTAAAATTGTAGTTTTTACAATTAGATGAAGAAAACATAGTTAACTCTGTACTCGCAGTTTGCTGCTCTGGTGATGACAGCGTAGCACCTGGTATGATGAGATAACTGTGCTAAGGTGGCATCTTGGCAAGATATGACAAATGACTGCATGGAACAAACAGATACCTAAATGCCCATTTGACCGCACGGTGGGGCAGCCCTTTTGCCCTGTTCAAAGAACAGGATTCCCTGCTAACGAAGAGAAGTCTTAACAGGCTCCAGCTCTTGCTTATGTACATCAGAAATGAACTAGGAACTCACTCCTGGATCACTTTTCTCCTAAAACATCTGTTAATAGGGTAAACCCATCAGGTATAAATACGTTATTTCAAGAGTGCAGGTTTGGTTTGTCATACAGTATCCAATTAGAGACAGAGGAAACCAAACTAAGGACTACAAGCTGAAATTCATTAATATTATAGAGCCCTGATTCTCTCAGCTATAATCCAAGCAAATTTATGTCTAAAATACTTGTAAATCTATCTTTCAAAGGGCAAAATGACTAATCAAGAAGCTTGCAAACCGCAAAAACTGCATTCCTGAGGACCGCTTCCAAGAGGGGCACTAGATTTCCCTTTTCCATCCCTGATATCCATTGAAATATTGCATGGAACATAAAGGTGTTCAGGTCAGTTTAACTTGTAAGAGGTTAGAAAAAAACTAAAGCATTTATGTACACTGAATTAAAACATGCACAGAAGTGGCACAAATAAGCCTTACTTGCTAAGAAAGAGTAGATTATTGGAATCGTTAAGTAGGTCTTAAATAGCAGCACACAGGAAAAATATTGGTAGATTGAGTAAGCCTAGCAATTTTTAATGCAGTAAATGTCTTTGAATGCACTTGTGTTTTAACACCAACAACATGCACAGATAAATCTCACTACTCATAAACCTATTAAGAATATGTGATGGTTCTCTTTTCATTCAACTCCCCAAGACGAGAGCAGTCACAGAGAATCTGCTCTACCTTCTCTTTACTTGGATGAACCCGCCTCCCCTTCCCCCAGGCGTCACAATTTGGGTCCTAGTGTGTTTACTTGCACTTGTTTGCTTTACAAAAAGCATCCGTCATGTTGCACATCTAGCTTGTACAAAAACACAGCAAAACAAATAGCTGCTAAAATGTTATGCTAAACAAGGTAAGGCAAACAGCTGTCTGACCGCACTGCAGTCGATATTACACCATTGTTTTAGGGATTCCACAGCACAAAAGACTACTCAAATAAATGTGGTTATTTTGTAATCCGTAGATGTCAACAGTTAAGCACCTTCATATCAGCATATCAAGACTTGCACGTGTTGAAGAATAAATCAAATTTTTCCGCTTTCATAAGACTTCAATACCATTACTTTCTCTCTTCCCCTCCCTTAGGGAAGGAGCGCCATGATTTTATTCCACTGAAAAGCCTTGATGTACGTTAATTACTCATCATTTCCCTTTTCTATGGGTTTCCATGGATGCACAAAGAAAATGGATTCCAAACCACAGATGAAGACCTAGGTAATACATACAAGTAGTAATGCACATATATATATGATTTTATTCCACTGAAAAGCCTTGATGTACGTTAATTACTCATCATTTCCCTTTTCTATGGGTTTCCATGGATGCACAAAGAAAATGGATTCCAAACCACAGATGAAGACCTAGGTAATACATACAAGTAGTAATGCACAGCAACTCAGCTGACTGTAATGGGACACTTGGCTACAAAGCTACAACTTTCTCCTTGCAATAGCAACACTGTTGCTAAGCACTGTATTTCTTTTCATCAGCCTATAATCTTCTTAAAGGCTACAATGAATTTCAAAGCACGATTAGCTGCAAATCCATCATTCTACCTGGAATCAATAATGCACTTAGGTTTGTGCCTAAAACATAATGTCTAGAAAGCCAGCCTAATGCCAGGTTGTTTATGTGTCACTTTTCTGAAAACCTGGTTCTTCAAAAACCAGATATCAGGTAGCAGACAGAATACTAGGGAAAAAAACATTTTCGACAAGTGTTTCTGGACCATAAAACGACCTTAGCTGTATGCATAAACTAGGAATTGTGTTATTTATGCCATCAACTACCAGTCTCATTTCTCAATGGATATATTAGAGCTATGAGGATACTTTTTATAAAACCTACATTCAATGTGAAACACCACAATCAAGCTACAAGAGATACTACAGTGTTGGCTATAAAGGTAGAGCTACAGACAGTTAGTAAATTAAACAAGTGTAGGCTGTGCACAGAACTAGCACACTGGGTCTTGTCTTACCTACGGATACCATGACATTTTATAACTCACTGACAGAACTCAGAAGCACAAGAAAAACACGCCAGTCAAAGGAAAGTTTTGCAATGTCATAATATTTGTGAATTTTGCTCACCTGCCACTAGAGGCTTTTTTTTGGTTCTGGATTCCCTGCAGACACAAGTCCACACCTTCTCCCTAGCTTCCTTTATTTAGCTTACCCGAGGAGAGGGTGATATCTCTGTAGCAATTTCACTGTAGTATTGACTGGATATTTTTGCTACTTATGTCCTAGCCATAACATGCCAGAACATAGGCGCCAGAAGCTGTTAAAGATGGGGGGGGGGGGGGGTGACAGGGGCACTTAGTGAACTAAAAAGGGTAATTTCTTATAACTATTTGCTACCACAACATAGGTTCACTTGGAGGACATTTTAAGCTTAGCCAATTCCCTTTTGGTGCTTGAATTAACATTTTCTGATTGGTCTTAGCTATCCCCATGGCTAATAATTGTATAGCTTTAGCCGGCTAACATCTACCTGAAATCAGCTGGACGTACAAGTGAATTTAAGTACACTTATCTGCTCTTTTGCATATAGCACTGTATTTAAATTTATTTATTTGTGTTTTTCACTGAATATTAACTCAACTGAAGTTGTGGCCGTCTCTCTACAGTGTACTTTTTAGAATTTCTGTGTAGCCATTGATAGCAGTGGGGGGTAGTTTCAGCTCATCACTGACATTCTTGCCTTATAAGTGGTACATTTTGAAATTTCTCTGCTTAATATCAGAGCTTTGGCCGGTTAACATCTACCTGAAATCAGCTGGACGTACAAGTGAATTTAAGTACACTCATCTGCTCTTTTGCATATAGTACTGTATTTAATTTGTGTTTTTCACGGAATATTAACTCAACTGAAGTTGTGACTGTCTCTCTACAGTTAGTTCCTCACCCACTCTCCCTGCTCTTGTTTTGGTGTTAATGTTGGTGGCTTTGAAACTACCTGCCCCTCTTGTAGATTTGTATTTGGATACTCCTTCTGGGCCCATCTCATTTGCTCACTCAACTGAGTGCAGTGAGATCATATTCTGATTTCAGGCACTCCTACTGTGTACAAAGAGAGCATTTGGGAAGAACAACCCCTGTAGCCTCTTAATCCTGCTCTGTTCCCTCCCTAAAAAAAATTATATATATATATATATATATATATATATATATATATATATTCAGCTGCTCTTAGTTGCTCTTCTGCATGCTATCTGTTCAGTTGCTTTATCTGTTCAGTTGCTCTCACTCTGCACTTATTACTGCTTGTTAGTAGCCTTCTAATTTACTGCCTTCTGCACTTGTTTTTTTAGTCATTTCTTAATTTAATTGCATTTATTTGAACTATATTTGCCGTAGTGTTGCTATACACTCGGGTGTGCTGGCTTGCATTATAATTTGAATTGTATTTACTGCTGTTTTAGCTGCTTTTCTGGAAAAAAAAAAAAAAAAAATTCTAAGTTTTCCTGCCTTTCTTGTAACTAGTCAAGTCCAGATACAGACTTGCTCTATCCAGGACTGCAGGACTGTTGGTAAGCTTCTGAGCCCCCAAAGCCTTTGTGTTTGAGAGAAGCTTTCTAGCTTATCAGTGGGAGTGGTAAGCACTAGGTAGCCCATCTACCACGGGAAGAATGGGTTTTGGCACTGGAATTTTAGTTCATTGGCTGTTTGGGCAGTTTTTCCATCTCTTTCTACTTTCTGGTTAAAAGCCCGTTTTGCGTTTGGTCCCTGCCTTTCCTATAACTAGTGTAGTCCAGGTACAGATTTGCTGTATCCTGGACTGTTGGTAAGCTTCTGAACCCCCCAATCCCTTCTGTGTTGGAAAGAAGCCTTCTAGCTTATCAGTGGGAGCGGCAAGCACTAGGTAACCTATCTACCACAGGATGAGTGGTTTCTAGCCCAGAAATTATAGTTTATTGGCCGTTTGGGCAGTTTTCCATCTCTTTCAACTTGCTGGCTTAAAAGCCTACATTTGTACTGTTCCCCACCTTTCCTGTAACTAGTCTAGTCCAGGTACAGATTTGCTGTATCCAGGACTCTTTGAAAGCTTCTGAGCCCCCCCAAGCCCTTCTGTGTTGGAGGGAAGCCTTCTAGCTTATCAGTGGGAGTGGTAAGCACTAGGTAGCCTGTCTACCATGAGAGGAGAGGTTCTTGGCCCAGAAATTGTAGTTTACTGACCATTTGGACAGTTTGTCAGTCTCTTTCAACTTTCTGGTTTAAAAGACCACATCTGTGCTTGCTTCCCCTCTTTCCTGTAACTAACCTACTGGGTAGCACTAGAAAGCCTTAAACTGATACAAGCCTTCTAGCTTAGAAGAGAGACTTTGGAGTGATTAAGTATCAGTTTTCTGTACTTTCTTGTTGTACTTAACTGTTTTCTGCCTAAACGCAGATTTTCCAGTGTTTATTGTGATTTAAAGGCTTGTTTTTTTCACATATTATACTTTTTTGACTGCCTGCACTTTTAAAAAGTTGTTTTTTAATTTAACTGTTGTAGGCTGCACACTAAAGTGCGATAGCCTTTTCTGATCATTTGTAGTCGTTTAAAGCTGTTTTAAGTGTATTTTTACTGTTTTTGCCTTATCTTTTCAAAAATAAATTCATGGCTTCCTGCTTTTCTAAGCTAGTATTATAGTCCAGTTTTTCAAGGTTGTGATACTAGTTTCTGAGTTGCCCATACCTTACCTGGATAGAAGGAAGTTTCTCTGTTCACCTGTGAGAGAGGGGAGCTTTGAGCAACCTATCTGTCCCTGGAGGAGTGGTTCCAGCCCAGAAGTTAGTAGTTTATTGGCCATTTTGGGCTAATTTTGCTCTTTCATTTCCCTACTATAAAAAACGCATTTGCACAGTTTTGCACACCGGGCAGTGCCGGTTAGCTACGGTTAAATTATTCCTGGCTCCACTAAGTCTCCTCTTCAGTTTTTCCCTTGAAACTAGTCAAACTCTCAACCTAAGCACTCAAAAAGCATCTTACAGCCCAGCACTTGCTAAGACCCAAGACCAAGCACTATTTCCAAACTAAGTTATGGCACTGTGACGTGGTAACTGTTGAAGCACTCAAACTGTAGCAGTAGCATCTATTCTCCTGCTTTATCCACACTATCCTCAGATTTGTATCTTTTACACCCTCCTGTCTCCACATTACTTCATTTAACCTATCGTTGTCTCCTTCTACTAGCTTCATTCTCTTTTTTTTCTCTCTCTTTTCAGAGCACACAAGCAAATCTGCAGTCTGCGGCCATCACTCCACCCATACAGTATAAGAAGGAATCAGTACTGCAAACTAAACAATGATATAAATTTTGAGCCTCAAGAGCAGGGACAGTCCCCCCAGGCATTCTACTTGTATGTTTTATGAGAGTGAAGCTATTACATTAGCAGTAGTTCTCAGCTTGCTAATAAAACTGACTATTGTAGCCTTGTGCCCCCCCCCCCCAGCTAGTACAGTAATCCTAACTGTCCAATAGACAGTATACATTTAATTCACATCCCTGTGACTAAATTAACCATCAAGCAGCCCTCTCAGTGCTTTCTGGCTTAGTCTGTATCACTTGGAGGCCCACCTGTTTATTTGCATCTCTATACATTCCCCTTCATTGCTAATGTACCTCCCTACTCTAACCTGTGCACAAACTGGTTACTAATCAGCAAGTCAATGTGAAGACACTCCCAACCTTAATAAACTTTGCTCTCTCTTCTCTCCTTCACTTTACAGGTAGTTTGAATTATTACTTACCCCCTCTGAGGCCTTCACTGATTTCCACTGATTGCCTCTCTGGTTTCTTTACATTCCACCTGGTTTACACCCCTTGTACTATCTCCCTCCTCCAATACCAAGTCTATATTAGAATCCTGCTGAGCATGGAGTCATCTTCACATTTCTAATCTCCCACCAGGACACAAGTGCTCTTCAGCAATTACATTCTGCTTGCTGGTAAGTCATTAGACCTCAGGAATTTGTTTAAAGTGTTCAGATTTGTAAAGTAATAATTTTTTATCTTGTCTTGGTGGGCTCTACCCCGCTCTGTTTGCCCTCACTAACTCTCAGGCTTCCCAGCCCCCTATTCCCTCCGACCCCCACTACCTCTACATTTATAGTAATCACAGCCACACCCACAGCTCACCCTCACATCACCTCCACCAATCACAGCTCAAGTCATATCACATTATACCACACCAACTTTCTCCACACAAAATACTCCCAATCACTCTCATTCCCGCTAGGCATTTTTTTACATCACCCACACTACTTCCCCATCCACATATAGTGCAACCCTGTAATTCCTACTCAGATCCCCCACCTAGAACCAACAAACATTATAACCATTACTATCACACAACTAAGTCTAGTCTGTCTTCTCAATTCTTTACATCACAAGTTATCACTCTACCAATATCCCTAAACTTAGCAGAACACTACATTATGCACTCTCATATAGACCACACATTATAATATCTGCCCACAATTATTAAAGAACTACATAACAGAAAAATTCAGAACTAAACACATATGCTCTCATTCCTACTCCAAAAAACACAATACTTTCTCACACTCCTCACCAAAGTCCAACATCTGTATAACCATTTTGACTCCAGGCTCACCATAAGTGGGGATACCCACCCCAACCCAGGCCCAAATCCATCCTGTCCAACACAAACTGTTCCAACACAAAATGTCAGAACATAACACCCCAACTTTCTTCATCCCTGGGCAAATCAACAACAGTAGCAAAACCACCCATCTCTTTTAATGCTAAATATTAATATTAGAAGTATCAAAAATAAAATACCGGAACTCCAGGCCACAATAGCACACTACTCCCCAGACATAGTTGCTTTAACAGAAACCTGGCTAACTCAGAAGTTCTCCCTTCTGGCTACAATATCATTAGACAAGACAGACCACTTCATAAAGGGGGTGGAACTGCCTTACTGTACAAGTCCAACGTAACTGTCCGTCAATTACCAAACTCCTACCCCTCCCCCAATAATTGGGACATACTTATCTCAACTTCAACTTCACCCTAAAAAGGTCATCACCACAATTGTGATCTATATTCCACCTGGTAATACACCTGCTAGCCTTGAAGACTTCTTATCCTGGTGTTCTTTCACATACTCACAAGAAACCCTTATTCTGGGGGACTTCAACCTAGACTGGCTCACCTGTATATCAGAACCACCAAGTAATCTAATAAATCTCCATGGCTACCAGCAGCTAGTCCAAATTCCAACTAGATGTGATAAAAAAAATCTAAAAGGGAATCAATCCTTGACTGGGTCCTAACAACCCCACATTGTACCCCTCTCACAGGCAGTGTCTCAGACACCTTAAGTGACCACAACATAATATACTTTATACGTAGTACAACAAGCATATGCAAAAAGTACAGTTTTGTACCTACCATAAATGTAGATGTTCGAAGATCCACATTGCTGCAGTCCTTACATATGGGTAGTCCGCTGTCCTCGGTCGGCCCGAATACCAAAGTATTAGGCTGACGTCGGTCAAGGCGCTTAAAACTGACATCAGAACGTCAGGGTACAAAAGCGCATGACCGACGTCATTTCCTCAGTCTTTTCTTGCCCCAGATGTCAGAAGGCCCTAACAAGACAGGCCAAAGCCAAAAACCAGCAAAACCCAACCAACCACCCGTGCACTAACCATATTTACAATATGTACAACACAAACCACACCACCACCTTCAACAACAGAGGGAAGGAGGGAGGTAAATTGGACTGCAGCAATGTGGATGTTCGAACATCTACATTTATGGTAGGTACAAAACTGTACTATGTTCTTCATCTCACATTGCTGCAGTCCTTACATATGGGTAGAATCCCAAAGCAGAGGTAAGGGAGGATGGCAAAACTATAAAGCATTAGGAGCTCCCAACATGCCTTGTAAAATTGCAGTTGCAAATCCAGCCCTAGATTTAGAGTAAAGTGGAAGGTGGTAATGCTTAGAGAAAGTATGCACTGAACTCCAAGTAGCTGCTCCAAAATATCTTTAGTAGCCACCCCTTAAAAAGCTGTAGAAGTGGCAGTAGCCCTAGTGGAATGAGGCCTAATCCCAGCTGGAATCTCCTTACCATGATGGGAATAACAGAAAGCAATACAAAAAACAATCCACTTAGAAATAGTTTGTTTTGAAACAGGTTTGCCCTGAGAACCCAAAGCAAAAGAAACAAACAACTGCTGAGACTGCCTGAACCCTTTCGTTCTGCTCAAATAATATCGCAACTGTCTGTGAATATCCAAAGTGTGCAAAATCTTTTCCCCTTTATTTTGGGGTTTGCATAAAAGTAGGCAAATGAATAGTTTGGTTTAAAGCCACACTAGAAACCACTTTAGGCATAAAAGAAGGGTTAGTGCAAAGACACCCTATCCTTGTGGAAAATTAAGAAAGGCTCAACTGCCATAAGGGCCTGTAATTCAGAAACCCTTCTCACAGAGGTAATGGCCAACAAAAAAGCAGTCTTCCAAGATAAATATTTCAACTCTGCCGATGCTGCAGGCTCAAAAGGTTGTAGAGTGAGTTTCTCCAACACAAAATTGAGATCCCAAGCAGGAGTAGGAGCTCTCGTGGGGTCTTATATTCTTTGCCCTCTAAGGAATTGCTTAAACAAAGGCTGAGAAAATAATGGTGGGTCACAGTCATAGTGAGCAGAGATTGCTGCAGCATGAACCTTTATAGAGGAGAAGGACAAACCTTTGTCCAATAACTCAGTAAGGTATTGAAGCGCCACACTTAAATTAGGTTTAGAAACATCAAAGTCCTTTGCTGTACTCCAAAATAAAAATCTCCTCCATTTATCTGCGTAAACTTTCCTTGTACTAGGCCTTCTGGCCTCCAAAATAACATTCAAAACTTGTTGTGGAAGCTGAGACCCTCCAGGGTTTAAACCAGAATATGCCAGGCTGTCAGATGTAGAGAATGAAGTTTGACATTGAGTAAATGACCGTTCTCCTGAGACAGCAGGTGAGGAATCGAAGGCAAAGGCCATGGAGGCTCCTGTACCAGACTTCTCAGTAATGGGTACCAGTGCTGTCGAGGCCAATCTGGAGCTATTAAAATCATGTTTGGCTTGTCCTGTCTGACCTTCAGCAGTACCTTTGGGAGGAGAGGCAGAGGTGGAAAGGCATACACGTGAAGATTGCTCCAATTGAATGAGAGAGCATCCACTTTCCAAGCATGAAACCTTTTTGTGCAAAACTTTGGCAGCTGGTAATTTAGTGGAGAAGCGAACAGATCTATGTCTGGAGTTCCCCATAACACTGTCAACCTCTGGAATACATGAGGATCCAATTTCCACTCGTGGGGATCCATAATTTGTCTGCTCAACACATCTGCTAAGGAGTTCTGTGCTCCTGGCAGAAACCTTGCCTGAAGATTTAGCTGTAAACTGAGAGCAGTCTCCCACAAAATCATTGCTTGTCTGCATAGAGGATAAGAATCGTTCCCCTTGCTTGTTGATGTACCACATGACAGTTGTGTTGTCTGTTTGAATCAACACCTGCCCTGGAAGAAGTAAATCCTTGAAAGCTATCAATGCAAATTGGACTGCTAACATCTCCTTCAAGTTGATATGTAGATGTTGAAGTCTGGCAGGCCACGTGTCTTGTATCCATTTTCCATTTAGATGAGCTCCCCAAGCTTTGTCTGAGGTATCTGTCGTTAAAATCTGACTCGCCTCTGGCCGGGTCACAGAGAGTCCCTTGTTTAGGTGACATTCCTGAGCCCACCACAAAAATTCCTTTTGAATGCAAGGTATTATTTGAATGACAGTGTCCAAATCTTGGCAGTGCTGTGTCCATACATTCTTGAGATACCATTGTAGCTTCCTCATATGCAGTTTGGCATTGGGAAGTACCAGAATACAAGATGCCATGAACCCCAAGGCTTGAAGGACTGTCCTTGCAGTCAGCCTGGACTGATGAGACAACTGGTGGAAGTAAAGAGAAAAGTTCTTTTGTTTGTCCGGGGTCAAAAAGGCCATCTGGGATGCTGTATTCAGTCTCACACCCAGAAAGCACATGTCCTGAGAGGGTACTAGACTGGACTTTATTTCGTTCACAGAATACCCCAGGCATCTTAACACTGCCATCACATACTGTAAATGATGAAGAAGTTTGTCCTTTTCTTGGGCCAGTATCAGGCAATCGTCCAAATAAGGATAGATCTGTATTCCTCTTAGCCTGAAGAAAGCTACCACTGGAGCCAGAACCTTGAACACTCTGGGCGCAGTAGATAAGCCAAAGGGCAATGCAGAGAACTGATAATGTGAAGTCCCAGCCCGAAGCAGATACTTCCTGCAACTGGGCCTGATAGGAACATGAAGGTAAGCCTCTTTGAGATCCAGAGTCACCATCCAGTGATCTTTGCCCAGCAGAGGTAAAAGCTGTTGTAACGTTAACATTTTGAACTTGGGAATGTCCAGATATGTGTTGAGAATGGATAAATCCAAAATTGGTCTCCACGTGTTTCCTTTCTTTGGTACTAGAAACAGGCGAGAATAAAATCCTAGGCCCACTTCTGGCAGAGGAACCGTTTGTATGGCCCCTATTTGAAGTAGTAAAGAAATTTGCTTGCGAGCCTCTAGTCTTTGCTGAGGAGGAGCGTCCGGCATGCCTTTGAAAGGAGGCAAGGTATGGAAATAAAACTTGTAACCCTGGTGTATGATATCCAATACCCATTTGTCTTGGGTAATCAACATCCAATTTTCCTTGAAGAGTGCTAACCTTCCTCCCAAAGGTGCTGCCAGGCAAGAAGGATCTGGCAGCTGAAAAGTAGGTCATTGGGCCTGTTTACGAAAGGACTGGCCCTGCCCTCACCGAAGAATGTGCAGGTGAACTCCCTGTTCTAGGCCTGAAAGAACTCTGAGCTCTGCCCTACCACGTCTAGATCTACCCCTAGACTGAGAATCATAAGAAGGATCGTCCACCCCTTAGCAGGCCAATTCCTACTAAACTTGGAGGCTGAACTTGCAAAAATCCTTAACAGCCTGCATAGACTTAGCCTTGTCTTCCATTTTCTTCAAGACTGATTCCACAGGTGAACCAAACAACACATCAGACTGCAAAGGAGCATCCAAAATCCTTGTCTTAACATGGTCAGATAAATTCTGATCCTTTAACCAGGCGTGCCTGCGAAGAACTGAGCCAGTGGCAGCCACCCTAGAGAGGCCAGCACAGCATCAAAACCACACTGTAATGAATGCTTACCCACTTGTTCAGAGACATGCACCAAATCTTGCAACTCTTTACACTCAATGCCTTCCGCCAGAGCATCCACCTTAGACTTCAATTGAGAAAGAAGAAAGTTTTGATATTTCAACATATGAAACTGGCAATTCAAAGCCCTCATACCTAAGGTACAAGATGTATAGACCTTCTTTCCCCATCTATCCAAAGCTCTGGCTTCTTTATCTAGAGGAACGGATTTTTTACAACAGAGGCCTTGACACCCTTAGGTCCCTGACTAATAGTTTCTGGGTCCGCCCTAGGACTCTTATAAAGATATTTATGAGCCTCAGGCACCCTGTAATACCTATCGGTTTAACAGGAGCAGGAGGCAGAGAATCAGGATTAAGTGAAGCCTCTGCAAACACATCTTCCACAACATCCAGAACACGGGGTATAGCCAAGGGCCTATGCTGGGGTAACAGCAAAAACTTCCTAAGCCTTTTCCTAGAATCAGAGAAGTCCTGACCTTCCCACTTAAAATGTTCCCTCATAGAATGAAGTGTCTCTGAAAAAGAAAAATCCTCTGGAGGAGAAGCAGAAGGAGTGGAATCATCTGCATCAGAATCAGAATAAGGAGAATACTCCTGCAAGTCTTCAGCTGAAGACTCTGAAATATCCGAAGCCTGCTCAAAACTCCCCAACTCTGGCTCCACCCTAGGCCTCTTATCAGGAGGGGCATAGAACCTCTAATCAGAGTAATTAAATCTTCTGCCATTTTAAGCATGTGCTTCTTAGGCACAGACCCTGCTGAACTAGGAGTGACACCAACAGAAGCTGAAACTGGCCTGCCTCTGGGAGAAGCCTTGGAAACAGAAGGAGAAGGCCTAACCACCCTAGGAAGGGAGGGGAGTACAGTAACTTGGGAAGCCCCTTCAGCCTGACCTGCCTCCTGAGAGACCACCTCCTGCAAAATCAAAGTCTCCCGCTGAGTCTCCAGAGAAGTCTCCGTCGGAACCACGGTTCCACTGAAACCTCTAAAGAACCGGCGTCCGGGACGACTCATCTTGCCTGGGTTTAACTGTTTTGTCTTTGCTTCTCGGAAGGCGCCGGAGAATCCGGCGGCATATTATAGTGCACCGTTTCCCAAAGACCAGCCTAGCACAATCCAACCTTCGCAATAGTGCGTTTATTGAACCTAGCACAAAAGCGACACCCAACAACGTCGTGCTCAGGCCCCAAACAAGGAATACACAAAGAATGATAATCCCTATGCGGTATCTGTTTCCCACAAGAAATACACTTATTCACTTTTCTGACATCCGGTAAAACACTGAGGCAAGAAAAACCAAAATAATCCCCAACGGGTACTTAGCCAACTTGGATTCGGTCTGAAACTCCGAGTCGAAAAATTTCAGAACGCCGAACGGCACTTGCAGCGCTGCTTCTGCATCGGACCATGCGGCAAAAAAGACTGAGGAAATGACGTCGGTCATGCGCTTTTGTACCCTGACGTTCTGATGTCAGTTTTAAGCGCCTTGACCGATGTCAGCCTAATACTTTGGTATTCGGGCCGACCGAGGACAGCGGACTACCCATATGTAAGGACTGCAGCAATGTGAGATGAAGAACATCCACTAACTATATATCCATTAGAAGCACAATAAAACTCTCCTGAGGTCCTCAACACTTTACTCTAACTGTGACTGGACCCCCCCCCCCCAAAAACCCTCCCACTTGACCAGGCTGTAGCATATTTCAACAAAACATTTCTACACCTAGACACAGTCTCTCCATTGCGCAAAATCAAGGTTAGAACCTCTACAAACCCCTGGCTCAGTAAAGAAACCAAACAAATCCTCAAGTCCAGAGACACTGCCTGGCTTTACTATCAAAACAACAAAGAAATACAAAGCCTAACTAAGTACCAACAACTGTGCAACCGTGCAAAAAAATGCATTAGGCTGGACAAAAAAATCCTACTACACAACATTACAAACTAAATACCAACACAACCCCCAAAAATTTTGGAAAAATGTAAACCAGCTACTAAAATCCACCCAAAAGGCTACCCCCAAACCAACCACCCCTGACACTAAAGTTCCCATTGAAACACAATTCAACTCCCACTTTGTGAACTCAATTCTATCCTTAGTATCACAGGACAGTTCCTTCCTCACTATCCCCCCAACACAAATAACACTAATACAAGCTTTACCCTCAAAGCAGTTTCCACCACTTCAATCAAAAGCACACTCTCCAAACTAAAAACCTCATCAACAGCAGCCGACCTACTCCCCAGCTATTTCTTGAAACTCACAGCAGATGCTATTGCTATCCCAGTCTCCACTCTCAAAAAAAGATCAGTTGTTGAAAACTATGTGCCCAAACTCTGGAAAATATCCTATGTTACACCCATGCATAAAGGCAGGACCTCCACTGAACTTAATAACTAAAGACCCATTGCTTTACTCTCCCCCCCCCCGGCCAAAATCCTAGAAAAATGCATCTATACCCAGATGCTAAACTATCTCCTAGACAGCAACATCCTGTCACCTACTCAGCATGGTTTCAGACCTGCCCATAGTACCACTACAGCCCTCCTCTGCTTCACAGACACAGTAAACAGTCTCAAAAATGAAGGCCTACAGGTGTCAACTCTTTTTAGATGTGTCCAAAGCATTTGACACAGTCTCGCACCAAATTCTGCTAAACAAACTAAACCAATATCACCTATCAAATTCCACTCTTACCTGGTCCCAAAGCTACTTAACTGACAGGTACCAAGCTGTGAAATGGGAAAATTCTCTCTCTCCTTAGCTGCCCATAACTATAGGAGTCCCACAGGGTTCTATCTTATAACCACTACTATTCACAGTCTTCACAAATTACCTCCATACATCCACACAGCATGCATCTATCATTCAGTATGCAGATGACACTACCTCAATCTGTGCTGCACAAAACATTACCACCCTTCTGCAAACAACTCATCTAGCATTCTCTGATGTTGAAAACTACCTTACCAACGCCCAACTTATCCTCAATCCAAAGAAAACTCAGCTTATGATTATAACCAGTTCTAACAAAAACACTAACAGTCAATTCACTATCTACTCCACAAATGCTACTCCAATCGCTCCAGTAGCACAGGCTAAGCTATTGGGAATAACCATAGACTCCCACCTAAAACCTGATAGTCATCTCAACTTAACTATTAAAAAAGTACATGCCAAACTGGGGTCACTACCGTATCGAACCATTTCTTACCAACAAACACAAGATCAGCCATTGCCCGCTCCCAACTTCTATCTGCCCTACTCTATGCATCTCCCATTCTGTCTAATCTCAACAAAACTGAACTAAGCAAAATGAAAGCCTGCTATAACAGAACTGCCCATTTTGCTGCAAATTGCTCATATAGAACTCAACACTGTACTGCTTTGAGATAGCTCAACTGGCTTGAACTGCCCAACCTCCTAACCTACAATCAGCTCTGCCTCTGTCATTCTATTACCTCCCCAATAAGCGTCTTACCCTCAAAAACCTAGTACATCACTCAGCCAAAAGGGCTCTTGGATCATCAAGCAAACTACTACTAGAAGTCACCAACAGCTACAATAGCTTTGGAGATTCACTATATAGTAGTTCAGTGGCTAAAAAATGGAACTCTGTCCCCACTAGCATTCAAAACACATCATCCAAATCCTCCTTTAAAGACCTCATCAGGCAACATCTCAAGGAAAGTTGGCAGTGCCATGATTGCTCCCCAGGCTAGTGAAAGCGGATAACGTATACATACTAAATCTAGAGTACTTGATAAGAGTTTTCAATCTTACTCACAAACACTGGCTAATCTACAATGTATGTACTTGTACCTGTGTACTATGTATGTATTTTACCTATGTTCCAAATTTCAGCTGTACACCACAAATCTATTAATCACCTTTATTTTTAAAATTAATATTTTGTTTGTTCACTCCTCTGTAACTGTTGATGTGCCGCATACCACTGTAAAAACACGTCTCTTGTAATTTGTGTGTATACTGATCATGTCTAAATAACTAAATGTGTCTAATTTTTCTTTGTGGAGCTTTTCGCCTCGGGCCTCTGCTGAAAAAGGGCCGTTTCGGCTCAGACATCCCCGGTTAACAAATGTAAAATAAAAATAAAAATAAATAAAATAAATAAATAAATATATCTGGACACTGATTGCCCAGCAGGGCAAGGCTCTTTATTCACCCCTCACCAACCAAGCGACTAAGCAGCTCACCCTACTATTCAAGCATGACCAAAGGGCAACTTCAGGTGCACTCTCTCCAGTCCAGCTGGTGAATCTCTGTATCCTGAGGCAATGTTACAACTGCCTCATGTACACAGACAACCCTCTCCTCCTACCACAAAACACTAACATATGCGAGAGATGCAATTATACAGCCAAACTGGAAGCTAAGCTGTCTTCACCAAAGACTGGAGCAGTCAGTCAAGAGGAGAAGGTTAACACTTGCACCACACCTCCAGCTGTACACAGACCTACTAAAACAGCACTGGCAAAAAATACACATAAATACACAAAATCATACTGTGAGACTCTAAATAAAAACCTGCAAAAGCATCAGAGACCTCCAAAGCAGACACCCAAACACAACATGCACTTCCAGTCACAAACCTGACAACACAACACAAAAACAGTGTGCCGCACAATCACAGCCCCCATGCTAAAGGATAACACTGCCCAAGATGCAGAAACCTTTACAAATGCACTCTAGGAGCACCTACAAGGATGCATGGATCGCGCACATCCCTAGCAATACCAAGACTCACTCCTCTAAGAGAAGGAAACCAGTTTGGTGGACCCCTGCAATAAGCAGGCTATACAATAGGAGGAGGAAACTAGTTCAGAAAAAAAGCAAATCCCAGGAAGGAAAGACATCCCTGATCAGTATCAGTAAGAAACTAAGGTCCCTCATGAAATCTTCCAAGGCTAACTTCAAAAGAAAAATAGCCAAGGATTCAAAAGATAACCACAAAGCCTTCTTTAGCTATGTTAAGAATCTAACTGGCAACTTGCAGATATGCACTGAACTAGTGCAAAATAGCACAAAATATACTGAACCTACTGATATTACCAACATCCTGGCAGATTCAATGCAAACTTCACCCCCCTCTCATCCCCAAAAGGGCTCACAACAGTACCGGAAAAGTGTAGTGTCTCAAAAATCAGATGCACAGGTGAAAACAGACCTTTCCAAAGCCAAAAACACAGCGCCAATGGGACCAGATGGTGTCCCAGGCTGCTTCTTGCACGAAATACAGAACAAACTAACCCCCCACCTAAACACACTGTTCAACCTCAGCCTCTCCACAGGCTACGTGCCCATAGAATAGCACACAGCAACGGTTATTCCTCTCCACAAAGGAGGGGCCACAACTGATCCTGGTAACTATCGCCCCATAAGCCTGACTAGCCTGGTCTGCAAGGCTATGGAGCACATCATCATGGAACTCATTAACAAAGACATTGGGAACCTCCAAACACTTGACCCAACCCAGTTCGGCTTTAAGGGCAGATCACGCCTACTATACCTGGTTGACTTCTTCGAGACCATCACCAAGGCCATAGATGAGAGAAAGGTGGTTCACACAGCCTACCTTGACCTCGCCAAGGCTTTCAACACATTCCCCACTCGGGTGTTACAGAAAAACTCACCAACCTTAACATAAACCCCTACTTCAAGAGATGGGTTGCCAACTGGCTTACAGACAAAGCTCACACGGTAAGAATAGCGGGCTCCAGGCCTGACTCTAAACCAGTCACAGGCAAACAAAGGAGGACTATGGCTAACCAAGTTTGCCGATGACTGCAAATTGGGAGCCATAATTGACTCTCCGGCTGACCGGACATCCTCCAAAAGGGCCTTACTGAGACAGACACCTGGTGTCAAAGTCATGGCCTCAAGCTAAAATGACAAAAAATGCATAGTCATTCCATTTGGGAAAAACAAAACACCCACAAATTACCACATAGGTGGCAGCCCCCTTAATACAGAAGAGGTAATAAGAGATCTGGGGACCCAGGTAGATAGTAATGTCTCCTTTGACAATCATATTGCCAAAGTAGTTAGGAAATCCTTCTATATGGCCCATCTAAAGGGTTCACATCTAGAAATAAAGAGGTTATAGTGCCCCTCTACTCGTCACTCATTAGACCCATCATAGAGTACAATGCCTCATTTGGGATGTACCTCACAAGACACTTCCAACCGCTGCAAAGACCACAAAAGTACCTCGCCAAAGGATTACTGGCCTCAAACGTATGTCCTATGCAGCCCGACAGAAAAAACTCCGGCTGCACTCAGTAGCATATCGCTTACTCAGAGGTGATCTGATTTACAAAGCCATGTCCAACTCAGAATTGATGGACATGCACCACCTAAAGAAATCCAAGTCACTGGGAGCCACGTGCTCTAGTGAGCTAAACCTCACCACAACAATAAATAGAACATGCTGGAGGGATAGATTCCTGTCACAGAGGCTCCCCATGCTTTGGAACAAAATTCCAAATTACATCAGGCAGAGCCCCTCACTAACACTCAAAAGAAACCTTGACGAGTGGATGGGTAACAGAAAATACACCCCTGGGATCACTTCATTGGGTCTGCTTGACAGAGGATCAGTTAATCAATGGGGCGGCGAAAGCACACTCTGGCTAGGCTTATAAATGCCCTCGGGCAGATAGCCTACTACCTACCTATGAACCTATTAGCCCTAGTGAAAACAACTGTGATCATACCATAGATAATTTGCTGGGGCCATGTAAGGGATGCAGCATTTAGGAACTGCCTCTATCCATTAGTGGCATGAGGGGAAATCCTGGAGTACATTTTCTATTACCCCATCTTTAGATCCAAGTTGCATTTGAATATGGATGGATGAGCTTTGCTTTATTTTTATGGATAGTCCGTTCCGGAACAGTGGTAGCCTCTGTGATATATATCCATCTCTCCACAACATTCAGTTTAGATAACTAGACTGAGTATTTCTGATGCCATTTGACTTGCTGATGTTCAGTAGGTCCATCTGTATTATGTCGAAGGATGTTTTGCATGCCAGACATGTCACCAATAGGATACTGAGTATAGTAATAAATCTTTGAGGTGGTCCATGCAAGATCTATTGTTTAGGACTTGTATCCTTTTAGTAAGGTATCTCTGAAGGTATTCCAATTGTTGCATGGGGCTGGACAGATGCATGCCAAAGTGGGCAATATACAAAAAGATTGACATAATGAGAGCTTTGTAAAGGGGGACAACAACATCTCTAGATCTAGTCACAATCAATTTGTTTATAAACTGTGCAATATAGAAGGCTTTCTTATGACTCTGGGCACATGTTGGTCAAAAAGTAGGTCACTGTACACACAAGTTCCCAAATGCCAAACAATTGGATCAGTTCTTAGAGGCATTGTCATGATTTTGACACCAGTTATTATTTGGGACAAACCTGCCTGCATGATGGTTAAGTCATTTGGGAATTCAATACCTTCTCCTAGCTTGCAGTCATCTCAAACTTAGCTGGCCAAAGCTCTTTGGCATTTCCTTTTACTTTTGAGATGTATATGCCGAACAGAAAAGTCTCGGCACCAAACCCTGGGGTTCTTCCCCTGTTTTGATCTCCTGCATCCTCTAAGCCAAGCTGGCAACGCAGCTGGTGATGTAAGCGTTTGCTCCTACATTATTCATCTTTTGTACTACACCTGAGTAAGGGAGTGTGTCAAAAGGCTTGGCCAGGTCAAGGTAATGTGGTTTGAAATATTTTCCCTTCATCTATTGGTTTGGTAACAAGAGTAAAGCTTAAAATTTGCCCATGATTTTGAGCCTTTCACACTTTCCTCTGGGCTGTTTTCAAACACATTTTTAGGGCCATGTATACATGTATGCATTCCTTGATTCACCTTCCCGACTGAATTATATACCTTGTATAATACAGCACCAGTTGTTAGAATGTGTTTTAAATCTGTAGTTTTGAACAGTCTTCCAATAAGCAATGAAACAAAATGTATGAACTAATAATGACAAAACAAAACTACACATTTTAGAAAATTTCAACCATAAAAGCCCACTCAAAATTCTCATAATCCACCAATATCAGTAAATATGCAAAATGTCTGCAGAAGTAAGTCATCTAAATAATTCCACATTTAATGGATCTAACTAATGAAGAGGTTGCTGCTAGGAAACAACTCTATTTCATTGTTTCATCTAAAAATAAATTGTCTGTTGCCCTTGAAAAATAAATTGCCTATGTTATATTACAAAATGATAAGCTAATAATATTGCAACAGGGAATGGATGGCAAACTGATAACAGGTTCATAGTTACTAGGTAGCTCCTCCAAAGGAGGACATTCACAATACTGTAGCATCCACTCCCTTTAAAATACAACATAGTACAGTATCAGCGATCTACCTGCATATTGTGGGAGTAGAACCTGCAGCTTTCTGCAGCAAAAGTAAGCTACTACCTGTTGTAGTAACGATGCAAATGGTCTTAGAATACGCAGCGCTAAACTTCTCTTCCCCTGAAGCTCTCAGCTCCTAGCAAAAAATTTTAACATTTTTTATCTGGAAAGTCAGACTTGGAAGAAAGCCAATTTTCAGCAGGGGGAACAGGCCCAGGGAGAAATGTTCTAGATGCATGTCTTTGCAACACGGGAGGAAACCAGAGTACCCAGAGGGAACCCACCCAAATACAGGGAGGACATACAGACTCCACACAGAAGGCACCCCAGCCAAGAATCAAACCACATAACCTCTTGCTGTGAGGCAATAACACTACCACTGCACCATCCACATGACACAACTAAATCTTTCAATTTCACAGCAGAAGAAATCTGGAAAAAGCCAAAATTTATTTGGGGGAGAGGGGGGGGGCTAAAACCAGGGACACATTTTAAATATCGCTTGTATAATCTTAGAAAGCTGCTAAACCAGTGTTCTGTGTTACTGTGCATTTCAAAATAAAAAGATGGTAAGACTGAAACTTAAAGGGATTTAATTATGATTTGCCAGAAAACCACAAATCTTAAGAGGAACAGACCAAAAGTATGAGCCAAACTCCCTGAATCACATGTGGTGGTGTGGGTAGAAACTGCAGGACCCTGTACCTAAGGTACAGGGTTTGAGCCCAATAACACACACACACACACACACACACACACACACACACACACACACACACACACACACACACACACACACACACACACACACTATCACTTTGGAGCTAGACCCAAGAAATATCGCTTTGGAGCTACTGCATAAAATAAATGGAACTAGCACTAAACAGCCATCACTATTCACTTTGGAGCTACGGCCCTTTTTGATATAAATCCAATAGCATTGTACCTACAAACTCTAGCACATAAATTTTTCCAGACATTAAACAACTTTAGTACATCCTTGATCAAAGCATTACACTTGTAATTACCTCTAGAAACAGCCATCAACATCTTGGAATACTATGCAATCTCAAGTGGTACCCATTCCAACGCTAAAATAACTGACTGTAAATGTGTTGAAACCTTGATGACAATTTGTAAATATCATTCTAAGGAATGCCTCAAATATTTCACTAACTTTCACACTGTTCTCACACCACCATGGGAACAGCCAGCAATTCCTCGTACAGTAAACTCATGTACTATTACTTCCTATGTTTTCCATTCTGTATATTTGAAATACAGAATTAAAAATGCAATGCGTACACTAACATTACTACAATCAAATCTGTAACAATCTGTGTACCAATTTGTGACTGGTTTAAGGTATTGAGGGAAATTCCAGCCACTTTATAGAACATAGTGGGATAAAGAAATATTTAGGCCAATGGCAAAGTTAGCTATCTAGCTACTGCATAAAATAAATGGAACTAGTATGCCACGGTGGTACGGCGGTAGCGTTGTTACCTCACAGCAAGAGGTTCTCCCGTTCGATTCTCGGCTTGGCTTGGGAGTGCCTTGTGTGGAGTCTGCATGTCCTCCCCGTGGTTGGGTAGCATTCAAAAGACATGTGTGCGTAAATGGGCATACCTTCGTTGAAGGCTGGGTGTCAAGCTGGCACCTTGGCGTTTTGTAAAATTCTACTGCCAATCATTAGACTGGAGTTCCGCTGTGGCGACCCCTTACCAAGAAAAGCTGAAAGACAAACAACTAAACTGTCATCACTATCACTTTGGAGCTACTGCATAAAATAAATGGAGCCAGAAATATCACTTCGGAGCTACTGCATAAAATAAACGGCCATCATTTACTGCACAAGCATAACAGAATGAAATATCACTGACTTACTCCAGAACTGGTGCCTTAGAAGAAGTAAGCAGTTATCCATGGAGTTAACACTTGGGGGCCTTATCAGCAAGAAGTGCTTTCCGCACACTTTAAATTAGTGTGCGACGTGCGCACAAGTCCTCCTCCCCCTCACCCTGTGGCTCCGGTGCCTATAGCTATAGTTTACAACCTGTGTCTTTTCGGCTGCCGGTAGTGATTCGGGTCAGGAAATTGAAAAGAAAAGACATGCTAGAATAGATGCAGCTGAATCATTCAGCTGCATCTGTCTGAGCCGTGGCTTTTTTTTTAGGAGATTATCTGCAAAAATGGGGGTCTCCCCCCCCTTGCTCTATGGTTCCAGCACCCATGTGCCAGAAGCATTTATGGGTAATGAGCACAGTGGAAGCCACTGTATTCACAGCAGGTTCCCACATGAACACCCTCTGGCTTTTTTGGAAGCATGTCCTTCTAGACTCATTTCTGTTACCCAAGGCTAGCCCTTGGTCTCTACCATAGGCTGCACCCATGAAAAACTAAGAAAAGAAAAAGAAAAAAGCTGTCAGAGTCCTTGAATCTCCCTCCCCCATAAGCTGGATCTCTGCTTCCCATGTTATTCAAACCCAGTTCACCAGTAGTGCAAATGGGAACTCCTTCCCTGCCAGCGGGCCGGTTCATGAATAATATAGAGAAGCTCAATGCACAGTGAGGAAAATATTTGCTATTTTTCAAAACTGCTCTTCTAAGGTTGGTTCGTTGTTATGCTTTCCATCAGCTGTTTAGATTTGTAAAGTTTACTCATCATAACAGATCTGGAAGAGCAGATCCATCCTCATTAACTAACAGGACTGAAACTACAGGCTTTCAGTCAGCTTAGCTTCTTTACTGAGCTACTTATCCCTCCCCTTTCCCCATAATGGGTTGATAACGGACTTCCTCTCCAGCTGTCAGTAGTGTTGCTCCAAAGAAACAGCACAGTAAGACAGAGAACCACCAATGATATTCAAGACCAGGTCTGCATTGGGCTTGGAGAAGATGGGAGGGTATGCTGAAGAGGGATATCCAAAATGGAATTATGCTGAATACATTAATTCATACTGGATATAGGGTGGGTCCACCTCTCATCCAAACAAAAAGAAAACAGGACCAGCATACAAGGCACCTTGAAAATTTATTGATTGAGGTTCTTGAAAAACAGACCGGTTTCAGCAAATATTTAATAAAGCCTTCTTCAGTGTTTAAAAAAACAAAAAAGAACCTGTATTTAAATACTCAAGTGAGTCATGTGCTTAATTACATATGCTCATTCAGACCTGGCTTAAAGAGCCCACCAAGTTTAATGATCCATTTTTTCTCCATTGAATTTAATAAATTATGCCACCCTGATTTGTTATGCCTGGATCTTCTAATATTATCAATAATGGTAAAATTAAAAATAGCCTTTGGATGTACCAAAGAATGTTTATATAAAGTATTGGTGTCTCTCTTGTGTCTGATATCACTAAAGTGTTCAGAGATTCGAAGCTTCAAGCTTACAAGCCAGGTTTCAACACCCTTTTGTTGTGTTTAACAGAACACGTTTTGACAAAAAATGTGTTTTTTTTTACAAAGACAAATGCTATTTACAAACCAAGGGGACAGCTATAGGTGCACCTTTTGCACCCATATATGCTGATTTGTTCATGGCATACTTTGAAGAAAGTACAGTTTTGTACCTACCATAAATGTAGATGTTAGAGTGCTAATACAGCTGCAGTCATAACAGATGGGTTATCCTGCCGTCAGGCGGGTCCTCGGTCGGCCGAATTCCAAAGTCTAGGTCCGGCGTCGGTTGTCGTCACTTCTTCCCCGACGCCAGTGCGGCAGGGATATAAAAGAACCAACCGACGCCATTTTCTTCAGTTTTTCTTGCCCCAGATGTCAGGTGCCCTCAGAAGGAAGGCAAAACAAACTTATGTAATAATGCAATGTAATATAATCAAAGAACAGTGGTTTCAAGCAAATACACCATAAAAGAATACCCCAATCAGGTTGTATGAGGAGGTGTTTGTCATAAGGCCTGTCCCAAGAGGGGATGGAGGGAGGGAAACCTGGACTGCAGCTGTATTAGCACTCCAACATCTACATTTATGGTAGGTACAAAACTGTACTATGTTCATCGTGCATACAGCTGCAGTCATAACAGATGGGTAGAATCCCAAAGCTAAAAAGGGGTGGCAGGCACTAAGTGGAACTAGGAGGAGCAAGGATGCCCTGCAAGACTGCTGTGGCAAAGCCAGCTCTAGATTTGGAGTATAGTGGAAGGTGATAGTGCTTGGAGAAAGTGTGCACAGAACTCCAAGTGGCTGCTTCTAAAATATCCTTGGTGGGAACCCCCCTGAGGAAAGCTGCAGAGGTAGCTGTGGCCCTTGTGGAGTGAGATCTGATGCTTGTAGGTACAGGTTTTCCATGAAATGAGTAACAAAAGCGTATGCAGTGGGCTATCCATTTTGAGATTGTCTGTTTGGAAATAGCCTTTCCTTGAGCACCTGTAGCATAGGACACAAAGAGTTGCTCTGATTTTCTGAATGGCCTTGTCCTGTCCAAATAATAACAAAGTTGTCTGTGAATGTCCAAGGAATGCAGTAGTCTTTCCCCTTTGTTTTGTGGGTTAGGATAAAAGGTAGGTAAGTGGATAGTCTGATTCAAGGCTACACTGGATACTACCTTTGGCATAAAGGAAGGGTTGGTTCATAAGGAAACTCTGTCCTGATGGAAAATGATGAAAGGTTGCACAGCCATGAGGGCTTGTAGTTCCGAAACCCTGCGTGCTGAAGTGATAGCCAGAAGGAAGGCTGTTTTCCATGACAAATATTGCAGTTCTGTTGAAGCAGCTGGCTCAAATGGAGGCAGGGTCAGTTTTTCTAAAATGAAGTTGAGGTCCCAAGCAGGTACTGGTGGTTTCCTTGGGGGGTTTACATTCTTAGCCCCTCTGAGGAACTGCCTTAAGAGAGGATGAGAGAATAAAGGAGGATCAGTGTTGTATTGTGCAGAAATGGCTGAAGCATGGATCTTGATGGAGAAGGAAAGTCCACTGTTTAACATCTCAGCCAGGTACTGTAATATTTGAGGTAAATTTAGTACCCAAGGATTCTGGCCCTTTTTCTGATTCCAGGCACAAAAATGTTTCCATTTGGCGGAGTAGGCTTTTCTAGTAGGTGGTCTTCTGGCCTCCAAGATGACATCCTGCACCTCCTTGGAGAGGAGGGTCTGTTGGGAAATCAAGGAATCCTCCATGCGGCTAGATTGAGGGTTTTCAGCTGACTGTGAAGAGTTTTGAAGTTGTGCTGGGTCAACAGAAGAGGCGCTAGAGGCAGGATCCATGGTGGGGAATGCGTCAGGCTCCTCAGAAGTGGATACCAGTGTTGTCTTGGCCAGAGTCTGGAGCAATGAGAATCATCTTTGGCCTCTCTGCTCTGGTATTTAATAGAACTTCGGGCAGCAGAGGAAGAGGTGGGAAAGGCATAGACTGTCAATGTTGTCCAATTGAAAGAAAGTGCGTCCACTTTCCAGGCCTGTGGATGATAGGTCCTTGAGCAAAATTTCTTCAGTTGGTAATTTCTGTGGGTAACAAAGAGATCTATGTCTGGCCGTCCCCATGCCTGAATTATCTTTGCGAAAACTTGAGGATGCAACTTCCATTCATGTGGATCTGTCATATTTCTGCTTAGGTTGTCTGCCAGCGTGTTTTCCTTCCCTGGCAGGAATTGTGCTTGAAGTTGGATTTGCAATTCCAGAGCCGTGTTCCAAAGGGACATGGCTAGTCTGCACAGGGGGTATGAATGAGTTCCTCCCTGTTTGTTTATGTACCACATCACTGTGGTGTTGTCTGTCCTTATCAATAGCTGGCCTGGATGCAGTAGGTCTTTGAAGGCCGTAATAGCATTTTGTACTGCTAACATTTCCTTTTGATTGATGTGCAGGTGCTTCTCTTTTTGGGACCATTTGCCCTGAATGCACCGATCTGCCATGTGCGCCCCCCCAGGCGTAGTCCAAGGCGTCTGTTGTGATGATTTGATTTGCTTGAGGCATGCAGAAGTTGAGACCTATGTTTCTTTGGCATGCTTGAGCCCACCACAGAAATTCCTTTTTAAGACATGGAATGAGTGGTATAATTGTTTCCAAACTGTGGCTGTGTTGAGACCATAAGTTTTTTAGGTACCATTGAAGTTTCCTCATATGCAGCTTTGCACATGGGATCAGCAGGATGCACGATGCCATGAATCCCAGAGCCTGCAGGACTTTTCTTGCAGTCAGCCTGGTGAAGGTTGCCATTTTTCTGAAGTATTGAGATAGTTGCCCTTGCTTCTCTGGCGTGAGGTAGGCCATCTGGGTGTTTGCATTCAAGCTGGCACCCAGGAAAATTATTGCTTGAGAGGGTATTAGCTTTGATTTCTTTTTGTTGACTGTGTATCCCAGAAAGTTCAACAATTTTATTACAAATGCCAGGTGTTTCAGAAGTATGTGCTTGCTGTCCGCTTGGATCAGGCAGTCGTCCAGATATGGGTATATTTGTATCCCTTGAAGTCTGCAGAAGGCAATTACTGATGCCAGGCATTTCGTAAACACTCTGGGCGCAGTAGATCAGCCAAAGGGCAATGCAGAGAATTGATAATGGGTTGAACCTGCAAGAAATCTGAGGTATCTTCTGCAATCTTGTCTGATAGGGACATGCAGGTATGCCTCCTTGAGGTCCAATGTTACCAGCCAAGACTCCTTGCACAGCATGGGAAGAAGCTGCTGTAATGTGAGTATCTTGAATTTTGGTACGAGTAAATATGTGTTTAGGATGGATAGGTCCAAAATAGGTCTCCAATCTTTGTCCTTCCTTGGTACCAGGAATAGTCTGGAATAAAAACCTTGACCTTGTTCTTTTGCAGGTACCTCTTGAATAGCTTTCATGTCCATGACAGCTGAAATTTGTTTTTGTGCCTCCGCCCTTTGATTTTGTGGCAGGTTTGGCATGCCTCTCATTTTTGGAAGGGTGTGAAAGTGGAATCTGTAGCCTCTGTCTATAATGTCCAGGATCCATTTGTCTTTTGTGACAATATGCCAATTTTTTGAAAATAATGCCAGTTTTCCGCCTAAAGGTGCTGCCATTAAAGCTTTGCTTGGCATGCAAAGGGGAAAGTCATTGTGTCTGCTTTCTGAATGACTGTGATCTATCCTCTCCACCTCTTGGTGTAGGTGCTTGCCATTGTCTGGCTCTAAATGATCCTTGAGATTGCCCTCTACCCCTCGGGCGCCTGTATCTACCTCTTTGAGGTCTGTCCGTGGCTGGAAAGGATCAATTTTTTGAAGGCCAGTTTCTGCTGAAACGTGGAGGTTGTACCTGTAGGAAATCTTTCACTGTTTGCATTGATCTTGCCTTTTCCTCCATTTTCTTTAGTACCTCCTTAGCTTTAACACCAAACAACACATCTTTTTGAAGAGGTGCATCTAGTAATTTAGCTTTGACATGATCTGGTAAGGTTTGCTCTTTGAGCCAAGCATGTCTACGTATGACAGACCCTGTAACAGCAGCTCTACATGAGGCCTCTAAAGCATCAAAACCACATTGCAAGGTATGTTTACCCACTTGCTCTGCACTATGCAACAAATCCTGCAACTCCTTTAAGTCTGGTTGTTCAGGTTGTGCCATTTTGCTTTTCAACTGAGATAACAAAAACTATTGATACTTTAACATATGTAACTGACAGTTTAATGCCCTCATGGTTAAAGTGGCCGAGGTGTACACCTTTTTCCCCCACATTTCTAAAGCTCTGGAATCTCTCTCTGAAGGTAATGGGTTTTTGGCAGTAGAAGCCTTAATTCCCTTGGGACCCTGTGAAATAGTTTCTGGGTCAGCAGCATGGCTTTTGTATAGGAATTGGTGTGAATCAGGAACCCGGCAATACCGGTCAGGTTTAACAGGAGCTGGAGGTAAAGAATCTGGGTTGAGGCTGGCTTCTGTGGACACATCATCTAAAATATCCAAGACAGGAGGGATAGCCAGAGGCATGTGCTGAGGGAGGAAGCAAGAGAAAATCCCTGAGCCTTTTCTTGGAATCTGAGTAATCTTGGCCTTCCCAGTGAAAGTGTTCCCTCAAGGTATGTAAGGTTTCCCCAAAAGAATAGTCCTCAGGGGTGGAGACCGAGGGAATGGATTCCTCAGCATCAGAATCTTCAAAAGGGGAATATGAATATTCCTGATCCTCAGAATGTTCTGAGGTAATAGAGGCTTGGTCTGAGGAAGGGTAGTCTTCCTCCAATCTGGGCCTTTTGTCCGAGGGGGGGGTTGAGAACCCCTGATAAGAGTAATCAAATCCTCAGCCATTTTGAGCATCTGTTTTTTAGGCATGGGGCCTTGAGAGGGGCTCTGTGGAGCTTGTCTTAGTTTTCATGGCTGCTTTAGATTTTGTAAAGCCTTAATGGAAAAAGAGGAAGGCCTGGCCTGTCTAAACTCTGAGTTTCCCCGCTAAGAGTGGCGTCGGTATCTGTAATCGGAGTGGGGGCTGAGGGGCCTGCGACCTCGGGCACAGAAGACACCGCTAAAGAAGCATCATCGATACTCAGGGGCTGCGTAGGTGCCTCGCTGAGAACCGGAGCACCTGTAGCCGGCTTTAGCGTGGTGTCGGTAGAAGTCGCGGACCTTGTATGTCGGTCCTTATCTTTGCATCTTTTACTCAAAACTGGAGTCGGAGTATCTGACGACATAATGTAATTAAATTTTTTACCAAAATAATGTTGGGTGAACTCCGCCCGATGCTTAATAGTGCGTTTGTTGAATCTAGCACAAAAACGACAGGCCGAGACATCGTGGTCTGGGCCTAAGCAAGGAATGCAGAAGGAATGGAAATCCTTATGCGGTATTTGCTTCCCACATGAAATGCAACTATTAACTTTGTCTGACATCGGTCTGAGGCAAGAAAAGTTTCCCCAACGGGGTACTTAGCTTTCAAGAAGACTTCAGCTGAAAAATTTTCGTAAATCTCAGGAGCTGGCCAACCGGCACTTGTGAACTGCTTCTGCTTCGGGCACCGCGCGGCAAGAAAGACTGAAGAAAATGGCGTCGGCTGGTTCTTTTATACCCCTGCGCACAGGGAAGAAGCGACGACAACCGACGCCGGACCTAGACTTTGGAATTCGGCCGAGCAAGGACCCGCCTGACAGCAGGATAACCCATCTGTTATGACTGCAGCTGTATGCACGATGAACATCAGGTTATTTATGACAACTCATAACATTTACATGGTTGAAATGGACATATGGCGCAGATATCTGGATGACTGCTGGTTGGTACAGAGAGCGAATAAAGAATACCTTTCGGAATTTGTTTCTTATTTGAACGAAAATAAATGGGGGACTGAATTTTCTGTCAGCTATGATAGAGATAAAACCACAAACGAAAAAACTGTTGAACCAAAAGAGCGTAACAACGAACAAGAACACTATGAGAGACTACTTCGTAAAATAAACAGACGTTTAATGACTCCAAATTAATGTTATAAATCAAATATTTAGCCTTCCTCAGACAAACAGAACAGGAAATGACATTTCTTAAAATATATGTATAGAACCAATTGAAATAAAGTGCATTTAGTAATTAGTTGTAACTAAGGTTACCTTAAAGTAGTATAATCCATTGCAAACATAAGCCTTGAATAAAGGTAAAGATAGAGTGCCTCTATAGGCATTGCAGCGGAACAACAAGTGATACTTTGTTGCAAGTAACTCCATTCATCAAAATATTTACACAGATGTTAAACTCTATAATTACTGGGTTATTTAATCATACAACTTGCTTCATACTTATGTGATGTATTAAAAATGTTATAAAACAGTGAATGATAAACTAAAAATATTTGTGTATATTTTAAATTGTTACCAAAATATTTCCACAATTTGGAACATTATTTCCACATTTAAACATTAAAAATACTGATTAGTTTTGCCATAAATTCCTATACAATAATCATAAAATAATACAATTTTACATTAGTGCATTCTGTTAGGGAATAATTGATGTTGGGTCCATTTCATATCCAAATGTGAGACCTTCCCTATATGTGTTATCTGTTATCGATAACCATTTTAATACACATTTTATTGATAGGTTGTCATTGATGCCAGGTAATAAATGTGCTCTAGTTTACCTGCCACATCAATTCATCTATCTCTAACCTAATTTGCCAGGGGCCACCCATTGGATCTGGCATTCTTTGTTGGAGTATAACAAAGTTGAAGGAATGCCCTGTATTGCTAATAATATGCAGCTAGGGCATTGTTCACATCCTTCTGCTAATAGCATAAATGTGTTAGTTTATTCTGGTCTTGAATCTACGCTCTGTCTTGCCAATGTAGAAAGCTTCATTGGCTACACAGGCAACATATACTGATTTTGATTCACAGTTGTAATGCTTGCTTATTTTATATGTCCTATCTTTAATGTTGAACTGAGTGCCACTCTAATAAATTTGCATTCTGCACAGGCACCACATTTGTACATTCCTTTGAATGAACTTTTGGTGCCCTTTCCAAAATGGCTTTAAGGTTTTGGCCTCTCCTGTATGTTATGTTGGGTTTTCACCTAATGCTGTAGACAAAGTACTGTCATGATTAATTACGTCCCAATTCTTATACAGGATCTCCTAATTTTTGAAAATCTAGCGAGAAAGTGTGTAAAAAGACACATTATAATTAGTGTCCTTACTTCTATCTCTAGTTGGCAGACTAACGGAATTAGTGCCAATTCTTCTTCCCAGTTTTGTTATTAAGAAGGGGAATAAAATGGCCTGACTTCCGTTTATTTACTACTTCCACTATGATGTTGTCAATCAAAGTAAGTGGATAGCCTCTTGCCAAGAACATATTTTTTAGTTTGTTGCATTCATGTTGGAAATCCAGATCATCAGTCAAAACCTTAAAGCCATTTTGGAAAGGGCACCAAAAAAGTTCATTTCTCAGCGCCCCAAAGGAATGTACAAATGTGGTGCCTGTGCAGAATGCAAATTTATTAGAGTGGGCACTCAGTTCAACATTAAAGATAGGACATATAAAATAAGCAAGCATTACAACTGTGAATCAAAATCTGTGGTATATGCTGCTCTGTGTACATTTATGCTATTATTAGCAATACAGGGCATTCCTTCAACATAGATGAATTGATGTGGCGGAGTCGCAACTAGAGCACATTTTCAATGACCTATCAATAAAATGTGTATTAAAATGATAACAGATAACACAGGTCTCTCACATTCAAACTAATCAGTATTTTAATGTTTAAATGTGGAAATAAAATATACACAAATATTTTAGTTTATCATTCACTGTTTTATAACATTTTAATACATCACATAATTGTATGATTAAATAACCCAAATTGAGAGTTTAACATCTGTGTAAATATTTTGATGAATACTTTAAGGTAGTTACAACTAATTATAAAATGCCTTTATTTCAATTGGTTATTTTAAGAAATGTTATTCCTATTCTATTCCTGTTCTTGCTGTTTTGAGTTGTGGCAACGATAATTTTGTCGTGGCAAGCTGTTATTAGTCATTCATCATGTGATTCTATGATACCTTCGTATGAGAGAGATAAAATTATCTTCTTAGATGTATTGGTTTGCCATGCATCTGATCATACGCAGACTACAGAAATTCATCGTAAATTCCCCCAAAATAATTCACTTCTCCATGCAACCAGCTTTCATCCTCCTCATCTGCAAAAACATTCCCAAATCACAGTCCATGCGCATTAAACGCATTTGTTCTGATCAGTACACTTGGACACTTCAGAGATGATTTAGTACATAGATTCCATGACCGTGGGTATAAAATGGGTCAACTATTACAAACCAAACACACAGTTGCCCAGATGGAACGCACTGAATTGCTTCATTACAAAACTAGACACAAATCACCTTCAGTAACACCTAGATTTATCACCACATATGGTCGGAATACCAACATATTGATGCAAATTGTTCAACATAATTGGAACATATTAACATGTGAACCTAGACTTCAGGACATTCTTGGAGACAGATGTTAGTTTTCCTTTTGGAAAGGCAAAAATCTATCTGCCTTTTTTAATCACTTTAAACATCTTGAGAAGAAAGGTACCAAAGTATCCAGACCACATTATCAGGGGATCCATTAATTGGTTGCTTCCCTTGTGGACACTATCTATTGCAGTCAAAACACCCCTCAAGTATTCAATACAACATTTTTTGCTAACTGTTCCTCAGATTGGGTCATTTATTTGACCAAATGCACATGTCCTGCATTCTATATTAGCCAAACCTCCAGACCCTTGAAGCTTCGAATCTCTTAACACTTTAGTGATATCAGACACAAGAGAGATAACAATGCTTTATATAAACATTCTTTGGTACATCCAAAGGCTACTTTTAGTTTTACCATTATTGATAAAATTAGAAAATTCAGGCATAACAAATCAGGTTGGCATAATTTATTAAATTCAATGGAGAAAAAATGGATCATTAAACTTGGTGGGCTCTTTAAGCCAGGTCTGAATGAGCATATGTAATTAAACACATGACTCACTTGAGTATTTAAATACAGGTTCTTTTTTGTTTTTTTAAACACTGAAGAAGGCTTCGTTAAATATTTGCCGAAACTGGTCTGTTTTTCAAGAACCTCAATCAATAAATTTATTTTCAAGGTGCCTTGCATGCTGGTCCTGTTTTCTTTTTGTTTGAATACTTTGCTCTTTGGGACCCTGCAGCTGCCTCACTCGCAGAGGTTGTACTAATTGGAGTTTCCGCCTCTCATCCAACCAACAGGATGGCAAGTGCCAAGCTTATTTTCTGGGGTGGTCAACTTGGGAACATTCCTTGGATTACTCTAGCACTGAAGTAGAATCTAGACCCACTGGTCACATCCAGCTCGTCATAGACATACCGAAGCACTGACTGGAACACACAACTGTTGTTCAAATACTAAGGACAAGTTATTGAGATCCATACAATGCAAGACATTTGCCTCTGTTCAAGAGGTTAGGAAAGAATACAGGCAAAACTGAGGGACTGATTAAAGGTTAAAGGTTATCCTCAATGTTATTTTTAATGTACATTTTGGCATACTGGAAGGATTAGTGCACAATATACTCTATTTTATTGAAGGCTAGGTGGAGTGAGGTTTTCCAGAAGGCCTGCATTTCAGAAATTCTGGAGGAAGCAATCATCACTAGAAACAGTGTTTCAAGAAAGGCACTTCAATTTAGCATTAAGTAACAGGTTTAAAATAAGGAAAGGGTTAACATCCAAAATTAAATACAAATTCCGTGGATAGGATCCGTAACAGGATGTCAGATCTGGAAAGTGTCCTTCAACAAAGGTTTGCATACTTTTAAGGAAACCAAAGACTAAGTGATGGATACTTGAAAGATGCAGCAAGATTTTCTCTTGTGAACTCAGATATGGCTGAAAAGGTTGCATAACTAGTTCACTTGCCCGATTAAAACCAATTAGAAAATAACCTGCTAACATAGCCTAATCCCATACCCTCACATTGCTTCTCAGATGTACCAAACCACTACCATCATGTTACTGTTGTGGATAGCAAAAGCACTTCAGACTACGGAGTGAGGAGTGTGCTCTTCTGCATCTGATAAGCAAAGTGGCTTCCATTTGTTTTCGTACACCTTGGCAAAGCACCCACCACAGGTGAGAAATGCTGGTGGTGACAACCTATATAGGGATGGGGATTCTGAATTGGGTTGCTAAAAGCAAGACTCAAGAGTATGGAGCCACAATTTTAAGTGGAATTGTATGCCTTAGAATTCTAACAAGATATGGAAAACATTATCTGAGACCACTGCACTTGGAGAATCAAACTGGAAGGTCCTTATGCAGAATGACTGGAAACTGCAGCTATTATGCCCAGTGCTCTGAGGCAGACGGCTTCTCTAAAGGAGTTAGAGAAGAAACTGGGCCACCACATTCTGTGTATGAAGAATGCTGTCTAAAGGAAGACATACTTTCAAGAAAGGAGTGTCTGTTTAAGGTACATCCTATGATGGTTATTTTCTGCAAGAGGTCTACTAGAAGCTATGCAGAAAAGAAACAACCCAATAGAGACTTTACATCTTCAACTAGTCTATCTGAAGTTGGACTGGCTAACAGCCAGTCATCAAGGTATGAAAGCATTTTTACCCATTGCAGAATCTGGTTCACTGCAATTATGGACATGGATTTGGTAAGTACCCTAGCAATGAAGGGAGACCTAGTGAAAGGTCTAGAACTGATGACTGGCTCTTATGTAAAAAAATTACAGACATCTCCTAGACTCTTAATTTTATTGACATTTTATTGACTGGGTTAGTCCCACTAGGTCAATCGCCTATTTTCAGGGGTGACTTGAGGTCGTATTCATACTGACTACGGAAGATCTGGCCAGAGCACAAGGGAACTTTGTTTTACTCTGATAATGGTCATGCAATCTTTACATCTACTTGCACTACCACCAATTCAGGCAGATGGGGCTTTTGTTTAACATCTCATCCAAAGAGTGGGGTTGATCATGACATACAGATATCTATACTGGATGTTCAAATAGCTCACTCATGCTCCTTCTGGCAGACAAGGAAGGATGGACCACACTATGACCATCCAAAAAGACTGGCTGGACATAAGCTTTTAGGACTCTTCTGAAACGAAAAAGGATCTGGATTATTCTGATCGGAGGGGATCTTTTGCCAATGAGGCTTAAGACCTTTTCTCTTGCTACAGTCTTCTGACAGGGTGGGACATAAGCGACAATCATGTAGTCTCTGGATATTGTTGTCTGAATCCACTTGTCAAGTGTAATATCCTTACTCAAAGTGTAGAGATAGACGACCCCCTGAATGCTTCTAAAGTTGGACAGTTGTGTAGGGCCTCACAAAGTAAACTGATTTTTCTCATAGTAAGAATGTGGAATCCCTTGTGATGACAACTGTTCCAGCCTTATGGGATGGCTCACATTCTGGAATTCTATATGGCCTTTTGTGAGGGTCCCCTCTTCCTTCTATATATTCTCTGGTAAGTGCTAGTCAGAAAAGAATGGGATCCACTGAACGGTGCATTAAGGAAGGATACCTTAGAATCTCCAGCAAAATCTATGAGGTACAATCAAACCCAAGAGTGAAGAGCTACGCTGGCACTTTCTGCCCCATCTGCATCATCTGCTACGTTTTGTGAAAGTCACTGGTGAGTTCAGGGACAGATGACAGTTAACATTTGAGTGCAACTTAGTCTTGAATTGTCTGTCAGGTAATTCATTAAGTGAGCAGGTCATTTCATTAGCTAGTTCTACCAAGAAAAACTGCATGGCAATTTATTGTCCTCACTGTGAATATGAAGAAAGCATAAACATGATTCCAAAACTTGTCCTTCATTCTGGATTCTGTCAGGAGAATAGACAAGGGGACTGTCCACAGCTGGAGTCATTTCAACAGAAGACAAATCAAGCATCAATAAAGCACTGAAAAATAGGCATCAGCATGAACAAAACCAATTTTTGAACAGTTTTTGCAATATCAAAATAAAAAAATACAAACTTGATAACTGTCAGAGCAAAATCATTAACATCTTCAATCTTAAATACGGACAGCTGTACAGCAAGGAAAAAACTCTGTACTTAGAAGTCAGAGGAGCAAATAAGAGTTAAAGCAAGAAGATCAAAGATTATGAGGCCTAGGAAGTAGTGAGAAAGCAAGAAACAGGAAGTTATGTACTCACCATAACATTCAATGTATGTAGTCTATCTCACCTCACAATCTTACCCGTGGGTTTGGAGCCGAATATCGGCTCCGACTCGGCCAAACTTTTCTAGCTCGAAGTCTTCTATTGGCTGGGCTAAGCAGGTATCCCATGGTGCACTGCTCCATATCCCCAGATCTAGTTTGCTGCAATACTCATTCATACCCCATGCATACACAACATCCAAATAAAAAGAATAAGCTAAAGTAAAGGGAACTCTGTAAATAAAAACCTAATCTCCAGATCCTCCAGGAAGGGGGAAAGTGGGAAGGTAAGTAAGAATGTGAGGTGAGATGGACTACATACATCGAACGTTATGGTGAGTACATAACTTCCTGATGTTATGTAGTCCTATCTCACCTACATTCTTACCAGTGGGACAGCGTCCCTAGCACCTACATCCTGGGTGGCTCATAGGAAAATACTCCAAAGTACTGTGGAGCCAAAGGACGACCTGCCCCTAGAAACCACGTCCAATTTGTAATGAGAAACAAATGTGTGAGGAGAAGCCCAAGTAGCTGCAGCACATATATCATCCATTGATAATCTGGCCTGATAGGCTGTAGATGTAGAAACAGCCCGAGTAGAGTGAGCCTTGACTGGAAATGGCAGATCTTTTCCTCCCGCTTGGTAGGCGAAAGAGATGCAACTAGATATCCATCTGGATATGGTGACCTTGGAGAACGGGGACTCAATTTTGTTTTCCCGAAATGGAGACAAACAGTTGATCTGACTTCCGGATATCTTTTTTTCGGTGCAGATAGAAATGTAACTGTCTGTGTACATCCAATTGATGAAATTTAAATTCTGCCTTGTTTGAAAATTGAGGAAAGAATACAGGTAACTCAATGGCTTGATTAAGATTAGACACAGAACTTAGATTAGACTTTAGGAAGAAAAGAAGGGTTTGGTCTAAGAGAAACCCTGTCCTTATGGAAGATTAAGTATGGAGGCTTGATAGAGGGCTTGAATTTCTAAACCTTGCCTTGCTGAAGTGATTGCTGTTAAGAAGGCTGTTTTCCAGGTGAAGAATTTCAATTCACAGGTAGTTGCAGGCTCGAAAGGTGGTGAAATAAGGGCTTGTAGAACAAAATTGAGATCCCAGGGTATGATAGGTTCGGAGACCGGGGGATGGAGTAACAGAGTACCCTTCAGGAAAGCCTTGCAGAGTCTATGAGCCATGAGAATGGGCTCATTAGCCACATGAAAATTAGAGATCGCAGCCAATTGAACTTTGACGGTAGCTGATGCGGAACCCTGATGGAAAAGCATAGACAAAAACTCCAAGACTGAAGCAACTGGAGCTGTGCAAGGATCAATTCCTTGGGTATGGGCCCAAATAGAAAACCTCTTCCATTTGCTGGAATAAAACTTCCTAGTAGATGGCTTGAGAGGGAGATGAAATGTGAACCACTTCCGGTGAAAATTTATGAAGCCTAACTAATGACGGAAGTAGAGTAGCCAGGCTGTCAACCGGAGGGTCATCAGAGAGGGGTGGAACTGTCCCAACATGTGTGTCAGTAAATCTGGTTGAGGGTCCAGAATCCAAGGAGTGTCCACAATGTATGGTTGAAGAAAAGGGAACCAGACTTGACGAGGCCAGTGTGGAGCAATCAGAATCATTCTGCTTCCCAAGGATTGCGCTTTCTATATCACCTTTGACAGCAAGGGAAACGGAGGGAAAGCATAAAGAAGACCGGATGGCCAATCGTGAACCAGAGCATCCCTGGGCAACTCCCCCTGTGGGGGGGGGGGATCAGCGTGAAGTAGTTGCTGCATTTGGCATTGAGGGGGATGGCAAAAAGGTCGCAGCAAGGCGGACCCCACCTGCTGAAGATTCGTTCTGCAATTAGACGATTCAGGGACCACTCGTAAGGCATCAGAATAGCTCTGCTTAGCCTGTCCGCAATCACGTTGGACTTCCCCGGAATGTGCGTTGCCACCAGAAAACTTTGTGAAGTTACTGCCCACTGCCACACTCGCATGGCCTCTCTGCACAGGGGGTAAGACCTGATTCCCCCTTGCTTGTTTAGATACCACACTACTGACATGTTGTCTGAGTGTATTGCAATCGTCCCTAGAGATAGAAAGCTCTGAAGTGCCTGCAATGCAAGCAGCACTGCTCTCATCTCTAGGACGTTGATATGCAGATGTATCTTGTGATCCTGCCACGTGCCTTGGACTGTCCTGCCAAGATAATGCCCCCACCCCACCCCATCTGGGAGGCGTCCGTGGTCACTGTGGCAACTGGGATGGGTGGAACGAAGGGCCTTCCCCCGTCCAAATTGTTGGTGCAAAGCCACCAACTGAGGTCCTGTTTGCATCTGTCCGTGAGCAAAATGGGGTGAGTGGAAATTTTTGGAGAGACCATTGAACAAAGAAGTTTCATGTGCAATCTCGCTAGAGCGACCAACATAATTGTTGCTGCCATGGTCCCCAGGAGTTGGAGAACCCATCTTGCCTTCGCTTTCCTCAGGGGCATCAGGATGTGCATTTGTTGTTGTAAGACTCTGATCCTCTCCTGCGTTAAAAATGCTCTCATTTGAATGGCGTTTAATTCTGCACCTATAAAGGTGACATGCTGCAAGGGCAACAAAGCAGATTTTTCCCAATTTAGTGTTATGCCCAACTGTTGACAGAGTGATGGTAGCGTCCCTGGTTTGGACTAGTTGATGCCTGGTGGGGGCGGTAAGGAGCCAGTCCAGATACGGAAACACTTGGAATCCCTGACGTCTCAATTGAGCAGTCACCACTGCCATGCACTTGGTGAATACCCTGGGGGCTGTGGTGAGACCAAAGGACAGTGCTCGAAACTGGAAATGACTGGCTCCCAGCCAGAAGCGTAGGTGACACCTGGATGCCCTGTCCATTTTTACATGGTAGTAAGCATCCTTGAGGTCAATGGAGCACATCCATACCTCCTCTCCCAACAATGGGAGAATAGATTGTAGCGTGACCATATGGAACTTGAACTTCTGTACATAGTTGTTCAGTTGGCTGAGATCTAATATGGGTCTCAGGTCCCCTGTTCTTTTCGGCACCAAAAAGAATCTTGTGTAAGTCCCTAATCCGATTTGGTCTGAGGGGACATTCTGGATGGACCTCCGAGGCTGCTTGATCCTTTTGACTGGGTGGAACGTCTGGGATTTTTCTGATTGATGGGGGGGGTCTGATGTAAACGGAATGAGGTAGCTTCTAGAAATTATTCGTAATCCCTATCGGTCCTGGGTGATGCTTTTCCAGGCTTCCGGATATAACTAAATTCGACCCCCGACTGGCTCCGGATAAGCACAGCCGGGCACTCCCTCAGGAACGAGAGTAGGGAGAGCCACGTAAGGAATCACGGTCTCCTGAATTGCGGGGGCCCCCTCTCCCTCTAGGGCGGCATTTCCCTGAATAACCCTCCCCCTCCTCTGCCTCTGGAGGGGGACTCACCTTGTGCGGCAGGAAAAAACCTCTGATTTCTTGAACCACATCTTCCCACCCCGCTGGGCCTTGGGGTAAGGCCTAGAAGGAAGGGAAAAATGGACCCCTACGGCAGACAGGGTCTTTCCCTCTTGCTCGCACGTGGTGAGGGTGTCTTTCACTTTGATTCTGAACAAAGAAGAACCATCAAAGGGGGTGCCAGTGAAGGAAGACTTGAAGGCCTCCGCAAAGTGACACAGGTGCAGCCAGGCTTGCCTTCTAAGGGCGACTCCTGAGCTTGCTGCCCTACTCGCTCCCTCGGCTGCATACGAAATGAGCCGCATGGAGGAGTTGACAATGAAATTGAGGGTAGACACCTGGGCGATAACCGTCTGGGCCACCACCTCAGGGATGTTACCCGCAAGAGTATCTCCTAACTCCTTGAGATCATCTCTCTGGAGCAGAGTGAAATGAGGCAGATAGTACAACGACAATAAGGTAAAGGTTGCTGATGAGAGGGTACGCTTCCCATGGTCCTAGAGTCCTTGTTAGGAGGATGGACCGAGGAAGGGGTCCCTGCTACTTCCTTCTGAGTGGCCACCACCACCATGGCATCTACAGGGATGCCTTTGGACAAGAACTCTTTACCCTGGGGAGCAGAAAGAAACTTGTTGGGACGCCTGGGTACCGGCTCCACAGAATCAGGGTTTTCCCACACCCTTCCGACAAATTAGATCAAGGAGCTCGTTGAAGGGTGGGGACACCCAGGAGGCGGACAGCTGAGCACCAAAGGCCTTAACGAAGACAGACTCCTCCTTGGAAGGGGTTTGGACGGCCAGTCACCTCTTTGCTTCAGTATCTCCAGGATGTCGGAGAAGAAATCATCATCAGAGGATGACTTGGGGGACCTCTCCAATTCCTCGAGGTCAGTATCAGAGGTGAGGGACTCATCCTGGGAGTCTATGTGCTTCCTCTTGCACGGTTTCTTTCTAGGGGGCTCCTCAGGCACGAACTCTGAAGGGCTCTCAAAGTTGGGGACCACTCGTGAGGGTATCCCTAGGCCTTGGTGCTCTGCTGTCCATGGATAGGTGGTGATCAGAGGCTCTCAGAGTGGTGAGGGACAGAGTGACTGATCTGCCTGATGTAGCTGATGATCTGGCCAGCACAGTCCGCATGGCCTCGAAGGCCGGTTCCCCCTGAGTCCGAGGACTGGCCAGCCTCCGAGACCATGATGGGAGTCGGAATTCCCTGAGCTGAGGCACCGAGAGGGAGACTCTGAACCGAAATATGTCCAGAGATGTCCCCCTTGGGCCTGACTGATGAATCCAGAGTCCCAAACCCAGAGGACGGAGCCGATGGGGTCGGTACCGATGGAGCCGGAGGGGCCATCGGAACCGGACTAGGAACATCACACTGCATGGATCACTCCAGCTCCGAAGACAGAGATGCGCTCGGAGGAGGAATGATCGAAGCAGGGGTTGCGACGGGCGCCGGAGCCGAAAACAATTTTGCCAAAACAGGTGACTGGAGGAGCCTCTGGACCACACTATCAACATCCACATCAGACAGGGTCCTGGAGGATTTGGAGGACATGGAGGGAGATCGAGATCTCCTCTCAGGAGAAACTGGTCTGAGACTGGGCGATCGGCTCCAAAGAGGCTCCAATATAATAGGAGCCGACACCGGTTCCATCAACACAGACACCTCCTGCGGCCCCGAGGACAGTGGAGCAGAGGAGGTCGATGCAATTTTAGTGACTTTCTCCAGAGGCTACAATGAAGCTGACTGAGCCTGAGATCTCTTTTTTGACTTGGATGACTTAGACTTAGCACTGGGAGAAGAATCCAAGGCCTCTTTGAAAGAGGGTTTCAAGAGTCCCTTTAGGATCAGCTTATTCTTTCTCTCTTGGAGCACTCTGGGACTGAACACATGGCAAAAACTGCAGGACTCCTGCAGATGAATGGCTCCCAGGCAACAGACACAAATAGAATGCCCATAGGTGATGGACATTTTGTACCCGCATTTAGAGCACTTTTTGAAACCCGAAGGTTTGTGCTCTTTGGAATCTTTGGACATATTTCACAAGAAACATCAACAACGCAACCTAAGAGAAAGTCTGACAAGAAAACTCAGACGCTCAACACCACAAAAATGCGGGAATCAGTTAGAAGTTGAAACAGTACACACACACACACACACTAGAGACCAACTACGTCAAAAAACTCTAACTAAAACGGTTAATGACTACAAGGGTTGGAGAACAGAAACCAAACCTCTAACTTAAACGGTTTGACAGACAGGACAAAAGGACTAGGCCCTCTAACTGAAATGGGCCTAGCCTGAGGGAACAGTTATCGGGATACCACAAAACAAGCACACTACCAAAAACCTAAACACTAAATACAATAGCTATGAAAATAGCTATTTGTTTAAGAACAAAATTTTTTCTCAAGACAAGAAAAAAGTACTTAGCCACAGCCAAGAGCGAGACCATGTCCGAGCTACACGAGCAGCAAACGAGATCAGGGGATATGGAGCAGTGCACCATGGGATACCTGCTTAGCCCAGCCAATAGAAGACTTTGAGCTAGAAAAGTTTGGCTGAGTCGGAGCCGATATTCTGCTCCGAACCCACGGGTAAGAATGTAGGCGAGATAGGACTACATAACATCTATTATTTATTTATATTTGTTTACCGGGAAATTCCGACTGGACGCAGGTCTTTTTCAGCGGATGCCCAGGGAGAAAAACTCCACATCATGTACATGATAAATAGAGATACAAAGTTGCAGCAATAGTAAACATTACAGGTTGTTGGCTTTAATACAACAAGATATTGATTATCAAACAGTAAATACAGTAAATGTTGCAAGTTAAGATAGTTTGCAGTTTATAATATTAGTAACAAAGTTGTCAGACAAGATTTTAAAGTATGTAAAGACAACTAGCTAATAAAGGGGGCACAGTTTAGAATGAGGTGACTTGTTCCATCAACCAGAATCAAGGGAAATAGTAATGACTGGAAATATAGTAAAAATCAAAGACGTTAAAGGTATAAACAAGTAAGTAGGCTGGGACATTTTTCTCCAATGCAAGTTTTTTTTATTATTGGGGGTCCCCTCAGACCCGATTGAGTAGACAGAGCTGGGTCAAACAATGTTTGTCGGGTCTATCAGCTACTGTTCAACACCCTCTCCCTGACTTGCTCCATTTTTGCTAGGGCCAGTCGTGGAACCTGAAGGGCTCAACTTATCTGTCCAGGGGGCTATTCGTATTTATTTTTTTATGACCTACCCACTTCTCTGTCCCCACCCACCACACTCGGTCACTTCTTGAGGACAACTCCCATCTTTGGACCACCACCTCCCTTAGGGAGCATATCAATAAGCTTCCTCCCATCTGGGATGGGCATGTCCATCCCTTCCCTACCACTCAGTCAACCGAGCTGCTAATCAAACCCAGGTAGGCTCAGCCCTAGTCAGGGCTTTAATTGCTCTATACAACTGGAGTAGCCAGTGTAAGCTTCTTGACTGGCAGAAGAGATCTGTACAGGAAGCTAAACGCCGAGTGCTGTGAGTAAATGGGAAGATCTAGCAGTCTGGGAAAATTTTACAAGCTAGGCCGACTAAAAACCCATATAGTTTCTCCTCCTGCTTGACAGGGACAGAGGTCTTCATAACATGTTTTATCTTAGCATGCCAATCAGTCGCTCTTACAACCTGCTCCTTACAATACAAAGGAGATATGCTGGCCTTGAAGTATTATCAGAAATAGAATTCACTGTATAAAGAGATTTAAGTCAGTGGTGTAAATTGTTAATCAGATTTAATTCTACCCATTCAGGTTGATTACTGCTACTGCCAAGCAGCTGAGGAAGATTGAGGACACTAAAAGTAAGGCAAAGCGTGGAACTTAAAACTGGCAGTGCAAGTTAAGTGAAATCTGTGGTGGAGGTAGTGGGTGAAGACTCAGTACTGAGGCACATGTCCTACACACCTACAGAAAAAAATCCCATTTGTCATTTACAGTGCAATAGTAGGGCATGCAGAGTCAAAATCGTGATCTGTGCTAGATGTGGGGAATAAAGTGAACATACAAAAGTAATGTAAGCCAGCTTAACGGAGTGGAGGGATAAAGCCCTGACTATGTTGCAGGGGACCCAAGTTCAAACAGAGACTCAATGCCCATGGAGGACAGTGGAAGGATAACAGTAAGGAGATGTTGCCAGCTTGCCCATCCTGAGGAGTGCTCACCATATATACAGGTGACAAAAAAAAAAAAGACACTAGGTGCTCACTCTGCTAACCTCAAACCTAGTAAGCATGCACCATCATGTGCAAGTTGCACAGTACACCTAGTGAAATTGTGTGCATGGAAGCACATTTCCCCTTAAATGGCTGCTATAGTGGAGTTCAGAACCACAACAGGGGACAGGGTTGCTCTACCAAGGGATAAGTGCAGGTATGCTCATCATCACCGGTCACTCTGCTGCTTAGTGGATAACCTGACTCAGCATTCCAAAGCAGGAATGAATGGGCCATAAGGCTCTTTCACACCTGGCAATTCCTGGCCCCCATTTATCATGGAGAAAATGAGCCAAACTGGGTGCAGGCAAAGCAGCCAGCTGGCTCTGCCCTTCAAGGGGTGGGGGTGGGGGGATTAAAATTAAAATACACAAATAGATTTCATCTAGGATCTACTGAGATTTGGACTTTCACATGACACCAACATTTAGTACATTTCACGTTACATAAAGTTAGTTTCTTTTTGACTAGAGATATTTGAACTTCTTTGTACAGACTCAATCTTGGAAGGTGTCAAGCATGGACTACATCACACTTTCTAGTTCTACTGATCCTAATTTTTAAAAGAAGTTTTTCCAAGACCTAGAAGTACTGTAAAAATGCATTAATCCTTCGACGGATAATGTTTCCAAAGTAATAGAACAGCTCATAGTCTTCAAACCATAAACATGTAATCACCCCTAACTTACAAAGTAACAGAAGGAGATCATGCAGCCTTTACTACAGTAGAGCACATCTGCCTTCACTGTATCTAGTTTGTTTGCGTCTTTCGGCTTTTCCTGGTTAGGGGTCGCCACAGCAGAACACCGGTCTGCTAATGATTGGCAGTAGATTTTTACGTACGGGCTTGCCGGGCCTAACGCACAACCTTCAACGAAGGAACGCCCATTCACACATGTCGCTACACAGAAGACGCCCTGAGAATCGAATGGGCAACGTCTAACTGTGAGGCGACAATGCTACCGCACCACCACCAACTTCACTGTATCTAGTGACAAATAAAATTCCAACCTGTAACATTGTAACACATCTGAACAAGTGGGTTAAGAAGTTTTTTACATATGCTTTATGCTGTTTAGCATACTGTGCACTCTCTATAAAGCTGACTTAAGTATCTTAACAAGCATATGCTTGAAAAACACAGAGGTCACTGCTCAAGGCAGGAATTTTCAAATTAAAGCAATCAAAAAACAGGAGCGAATACATTTAAGTCCTGTGAAATAAAGTTGGACAATTTGGAAAATGTTACTGTTTTACAAAAAAAAGACTATGAATGCACAAATAACTTTCATGAGAAGGTGACAAAACTAAAATGGAGGGTGAATTCAAAAATACTCAAGTAAAAGGGAAAAGCAAATCATTAGCCTTGACTTGCAAGGACAAACGTTACTTGCCTCCATTGTTTTGGTTACACTTCAAAAGGGTGACTGGGAATTACCCAGCATCTTCCTAAACAAGGCAGGAAAAAAGCTGCAGTATCAAAATAATAGAAGTCTGCAAAGTCAGGCAGGTGGAACGACGGAGCACGCTCTAACAAAGTTGTGCAAGTCACCTACTGATACACACACACACACACACACACACACACACCATGAATAACCTTCACAAGCGAAATAGCAAACAGATTGCTAAGTGGAAAACATTTGTTCAAAACATTTGGTTTACTAATTGCATTACGTGATTAAAAGCAGCCTTCCCTAATCTCTCTTTAGGGATATAGCATATTCTACAGAGCTTACTGCCAGAGAGCATTTGTCACTGATATGACTGCACATTCTGACTTAGTACAACATTTTCACTTTTTCAGTTTCTTCATTCAGAACATATACAAAAATGTATCAAATAATTTAGTATTTTTTTTAGCTTCTGTAATCTTTGTAGAAGGGTAACAGTATGTCTATGTCACCAAGTGTCTACAGAAACTAAATATAGTGCCACAACACAGGCTTTTATGATCAAGTGACTGAGTAAGATTTTGGAGTAAATGGATTCAAAGGGACCTCAAAGACTGAGAAAACTTCCCTTCTGTATTATTCTTATAAAAATCAGGAATAAAGCCAGAGGAAGTTTAAATACTATGTTTATTTTTTTTTGGAGTTATCATCAGTTTCTAATGTGTTTCTATTTGAAACGCTGTTAAATTCACAAAGTAATCCAAGGACAGCATAAACGTTACTTATTCTTCAGAAAATGATACTTAAACATGCCCAAACACAACTATTTCTATGGTCAACAATACAAAGCAAAGAAGAATGTAGATGGACATTCTGACCCAGAAAGAATCCTGGGCATTAAAACAATCTACTTCTGGTTTACAGGCATAAACATGTCAGAATTCACAACTTACAAGATGTGATCTGTACAATACACTCAAACAAGAGCACTTACTTCAGGTCACAGATTACCAATACACTGCAATAATACAAAATGGGTGTTTTCACACACAAATACTCCCCATTAATGAACTGAGAGGCCACTGGTCTATTAAATCCAGCTGGTCATTCAAAACATATAAAAAAGTTCAAATAATTGAAGGGAGGTATTTCCCTAAGAGTTAGCTACTAAATCTCAACACTCTACTCACTGCTATAGACTGGACTCTCCTGTATGCCATGTCTCTAGCTTCTTTGGAACAATATTTTATTTCTCTTGAAATTTCAGTATAACAGACAAAGTCCTTACATCTAAAACTGAATAATTCAGGATCTAAATACAGCAATTTTCATCTCACCTTCCTAATGCTTCCAGCTCAAAAAGCACTAAACCCCTTATCAATATTTTTAACCTCTCTCACACACCTCTGCCACTATCCCACCAGCCCTCACGTATGCAGTCATGGTCCATCATGGTCCATCACCCTAAAGTCAATTCTTATGGGTTGAAGGATTATTGACCTATTTCTACCCTGTGCTCTACTATCAAAATATTTGAAAACCTACACACAATCAACTTAAGCACATTAACAACTATGGCCTGTTACGTGATGCACAGCAAGGCGTTTGCAACGCTTCAGTACCTTTACTCCCTGGTAATGGCCACTGATACCACTTATTCCAACCTGAATGAGAGACGTACTACTGTAAGTCTCTTTGTTAACATGAAAAGGGCTTTTGAAATGGTCAACCATAACCTTTTGAAACTCCAAAGACTCAACTTTGGCAATAACATTATCTGCTGGTTTCACAATTATCTAAAAGACGGAATCTTCCAAGTCCTTCTACTGCCAGTAAACTTAATAAAAAGTGTGCCACAAGGGTCTGCCTCAGGTCCTCTTCTCTTCTTTCTTAATGATCCCCCCCAAGAATTACTAAATCTTAAATTAAAAATGTATGCAGAGGATATGCTGCCCCTGCAATCCAGTACTAGCCGCTCTGACCTGCAAATCAAGAAAAAGGAGAGTTTCATTCTGTTATGCATCTGATCTACTAGTAAACTACTAATTAACCCCAGAAAGAACAATGATACAGTCTTTGCCTCAGCCAAGAAATTACCCACTACTACTCCTATTCTCTTTAGAGATCTTAATGAGAACAGAATGCCTAATGTCACTGAACAGAGGTACCTAGGCCTAATACTAAATGCTACCCTTTCCTTTACAACATACATACAGATTCTGCAACTAATGAAATAATTGCTCAATTAAAACAGTTACACGATAAGTCAATTCCTTTTATCCACTGCTCGCAGGGCTATTGCTTCTTCTTCTCTTTCGGCTGTTCCAGTTAGGGGGTCGCCACAGCAGATGATCAGTTTCCATTTCTTCCTGTCCCCATGCATATTGCTCTGTCACACCAACCACCTGCATGTCCTCTCTCACCACATCCACATAACTTATCTTAGGCCTTCCTCTTTTCATCTTACCTGGCAGCTCCATCCATAGCACCCTTTTCCCAATTCCCAGCATCCCTCTTCAGCACGTCCAAACCAATGCAATCTAGCCTCTCTGACTGTCTTCAAATCATCCAACCTGAGCTGACCCTCTAATATACTGATTCCAAATCCTGTCCCATCCTTATCATACCCAGTGCAAATCTTAACATCTTTAACTCTGCCACTTCCAGCTCTGATGCCTGCCTTTTTGTCAATGCCACGGTCTCCAACTCATGCAACATAGCTGGTCTCATTACCCTCTTGTAGACCTTCACTCTTACTGGTAACCATCTGTCACGAATCACTCCTGACACTCTTCTCCACCCTGCCTGTACTCTCTTTTTCACCTCTCTTCCACACTCACCATTACTCTGAACTGTTGACCCAAGTACTTAAACTCATCCACCTTCACCAAATCTACTCCCTACATCCTCACCATTCCTCTATCCTCCCTCTCATTCACACACACATTCCGTCTTAGTCCTGCTGACCTTCATTCCTCTCTTCTCTAGAGCATATCTCCACCTCTCCAGGGTCTCCTCAACCTGGTCCCTACTCTCACTACAGATAACAATGTCATCTGCAAACATCATAGTCCATGGGACCTCCTGTCTGATCTCATCTGTTAACCTGGCCATCACCATTGCAAATAAAGGGCCCAGAGCTGATCCTTGATGTAATCCCACCTCCACCTTAAACCCATCTGTCACTCCCACTGCAGACTTCACCACTGTCACACTACCCTCGTACATATCCTGTACCACTCTTACATACTTCTCTACCACTCCTGACTTCCTCATACAATACCACAACTCCACTCTAGGCACCCTATCATATGCTTTCTCCAAATCCACAAAGACACAATGCAACTCCAGGGCAATTGCTAAAACAACATTTAAATACCCAAAAATGAATATGGACTTCCTCTTCTTGTAATGCATTCAGCCCACAATACTCTCAGAATACAGACTGCTGAGAATAAAATCTGTAGATTCATTTTATAATCAACCTCCCCACACACACACACATGCAATTGCAATTTGCTAAAATATTTCAAACGGTCTTCAGTGTCTCTTACGGCAACTTTTCTTCTAAGCACTCTAACTCTTAAAGGGGGGGGGGGTAACTGTGTTTTAGCACCTTGCAAATTAAAACTACCTTTACAAGACAACATTTATGTGCACAGAAGTACACAGGACAACAGTTTTACTCTACTACGTCCTTAATTTAAAACTGGGACCTGCTACCTGGATCCACCTAGCTACAGACATTAAAAATCTAGAAACCACTGAAAGCTTCAAAGGTGCATTTAAACAGCATTGCTTTACTGAATCTACCTGTAACTGCCACCATGACAATGGTTACATAATTCCATATTATGAATAAAAAGATTTAATAAACCTTTTTCGTCTTAATGGGGCATCTTATATGGAAATAGTTCACATGTACATAGGAGTTTACATATTATATAAAGATTGCACAGTGTTTCATGTACATCTTAGCTTGCGAATAATGAA
>NC_056726.1:1736828995-1736924200 GCF_019279795.1 Protopterus annectens | reverse complement strand
ACTAAAAATTGGCAATGCAGTCAGTGGCAGATTTAAGAAGTCTGGGGCAACATCAATCAATGTTAGGGATCTACTATTAAAACAATTTCTGAAAGAGCAACTTGATCTAACTATGCTCTTCTTAAAGCAAAGGATGAAATAAGGATCAGTAGTGTCTGTCCACTGATGTAGTCAAAGAAGTTGGCAACATGTGGTTCTGACTCTTACAACTTAATAAATTTAAATTTGTCTCCATCTCCTCATCAAGTTTAGCCTGCAAAGGCAATTAAGCAGGCTTATTACAAGGATTTTCTCTTGATACAGTATAGCAAAAAGAAAGATGGATATGGAGAGGAGAGGGAACTATATTAGAAGAGGTTTAACAATAAGGCTGTCAACAACAGCATGCAGTAATCTTCAGGGACTGATGGTGTCTAGTCCATTTTCCAAACTCAGTAAAATAATTAAGTGAAGAGGTCAAAGCACATGGAGTTACTAAAGACCAAGGAAACCTCAAAGGAAAGACAGAAAGGGGTGTTAGCAGAAATCTGCATACAATTTTAAGGCAAGATTTTAACAAGACACCAAACCGAAGAGTGGCACAATGGTTGCAGAGTTTACACAGAAACCAATTAACGCTGTTAAGGAGAGCTGGGTATTTAGACAGAAGAGCGTATATCGAACAGAGACGGGCATTGCTACATCCAGATAAAGCATTTCTGAAATCAGAATACAGTAAAAGAACAGATAATAGTGAGAGCAGGTGACTACCAGTGCCAAGGAAGGCAGTGGGTGAAGGACAGAGTTAAAAATGCACCCGACAGTTCCCACTAACTGATAGATCAGTCACTTTACACAAAATTCACTGTCAGCAGAACAGTTCGCCATAGTAATTACGGCTGTAAATTTATGATACCAAATTAATAAAAGTCACCGGGAGCACAGATTTTACTGTATGGTGACAGCAGTACTGAGTGTGATATAGGCAACTACATGGAGACGATATTAAAAAAAAAAATAAGCAGAACAAATTAAAATTTAATAAAGATCAGATGAGGAAAGCTCCTGTGAATACAAACTCTGAAAAGACAATATTTCACTATGAACCGAAATAAATTCAGCAACAACCAGCAACGCAGTACAGTGAGGTACACAACAATAACACAAATTTTGACAGAAAAATGTGAAAAACAAACTCAAGTCAGCCTGGTGGCATTATGGGATAATGTCTTGAGTAACACCCAAAACACAGTTCAGTTAGCAGCTCAAGTGTCTGATGGTGCTAACAAAGAGAATGGGTGTTCCTATTTCAGGGGAGGTTCAATCTTGCCCATTCTCTCAATAGTAGAGGTCTGGCAGATGCTGTACCTCAGAGAGAAAATGCAGGGATGGGGTGCATCAAGACAAAGCAGATATGACTACCTCTATGGGGTCTGGGATGAAACACTCATTCCAGATAGTCCCCACTGCCCGCCTAGCCTGGCACTGACATTGGAAAATAGGGGAACGATTCAGGACTTATGAAAACCCAACTTGCCCACAGTATGACAATCCCATCTTCCTTACTCCTCTTCTGGGTGCAACTGGAGTGTGCAGCCCATATTGTCTACAGGCCCTTTACGTCGGGGGGGGGGGGGTGGTGAGATCTGCACAACCAATAAGATATGCCAAAGTGGTGGTGTAGTAAGTATCTTTGTGTTCAACATCTTTGTATCATGTATAGTAAGGGTTAAAATGTGAAATTGCATTGCAAGCAAAGAAGCAAGTTAAAATAAGTTGTTTTTCTTGTAAAGAATTTACTGACCAAAGAGGAATGCACAGATGCTACCTTGGTCTAGGCACAAGCTTATCTTTTGTCTGACCTCTGACCATCTAAGGCTCCAGTATGTGAATTTATAGCCTTGACTGAAATTCCTTGTCTAGTAACCAGCTGCTGTGTACGTGCAGAAGAGGGTATACAAACCCATGTAAAGTGTACAGAAATTAGACTGCTGACATACCATGTACTTTGTAGCATGTCTCCATGCATGTAAAATAAACCTTTTTGCTTACTTTTATCTGCGTGATTCTTCCAGTATATGTTAAGAGTATTAAAATCTTTTGACATTTCTGGCGCCCAACGTGGGGCCACCTCTTCACGGTACGAATCGCATAAGAGGGACTGAAAAACCTGTACAGGAAGGGGAGAACGAATCTCGGGCTCCCTTGAATGGAAAGACCTCAGATGAAGAAGTCGTAAGTAGAGGCCAGTCACTCTTAGATTCGATCCATGGGACGGTGATTTAACGGGCGAAGAACCGCAGAAAGGTAAGTAACATTTTTTTTCTTTTGTATTGTTCTCTTTTAAGAACAAAAGGGACTAGTCATAAGGGAATCGTCTTTTGATTTAATTTTACAAAAGTACGATGGAGATCTCAGGAAAAGGAAACTAATTTTTCTCTAAGAGTAGAAAAATGGGAACAGGAAGTAGTTGTTGTAGGTGCAGCAACCGCTTAAACAAAAGAACCAAGGATGAACAATATATGTTCAACCTACATCCAAAGAATTTAAAATTTCTAAAAAAATGGAAAAAGGATTATGAGTTTAGTGGAAATCTAAACAAATTAGAATGTCAAAATTTGGTAAAAAGTTTACGTAAGGCTGCAGGAAAGAAGGTTAAAGAGCAAAAGAGAATAGGATTTCCCCAGGCTCAAAAGTGGTTAGAGGAAGCTAATAAAAAATATAGAGAACAGCTTCAAAACAAAAAAAACTGGTGACTCGAGTGCAAAAGATACATTTTTCATCCAAAAGGATGTACCCTTATATCCAGACCCGGAAACCCTTAAAACCAGTCCACCTCAGTATCAGGAAACTGAAGAAGTGAGCCAAAGCAAAACCATACCTCCCGTAGTTTTACAAAAGCAGGCGGATGACACTCTGGACCTACGAACCCGTAGTATAGACAAATCAGAATGGAAACAAAAGGAAACTGAAGTCAATTCAGCGTCCACAGAGTACCCCCTCATAGAAGTAGCAAATCCGCAAGCGGGTATGATCGGACAGGGTCCCACCATTTTAGTCCATCGACCCTGGATGCGGGAAGACATTCGAAAAGCCGTAGAAGGAATACCACACCCTAGGTTAGATATGACCAAGTTTTGTGAGGACGTCGCAGGCATGATAGAAAGTTATAAGCTAAATGCCATAGAGTTGGAACAAGTAGTTTGACAAATTTTGGGTCCCGACTGGCACTTGGTCTGTGGGGACTGGGATCCCCTAACTAGAGTAGATAAACCCCTTGCCCACAATTTGGACTCATACTAAAAGTAGGTCAAGGATTTACTAGACCGTATCTTGGACAAATGGAAGCCTAGAGCAGACTGGACCTGTATCAATAGATGTGTACAAGCAGACGATGAAAAAGTAGATAACTATTTGCAGAGACTTACCCAGTGCTTTGATAACCATAGTGGTATGCAAAAAGAAATAGATCAGTCAAAAGACTCCTCCTATGAACAACAACTAAAAAATGCCTTTTTAAAAGGATGTAAAAGTGCTATTAGCAACTTTGTCCAAAAGCATATGATAGACCATCGGTCGGCACGTCTGCAGCCCCTACTGGAGTATGCAAGACATGCAGAAAAATATTTAGAAGAAAAGAAAACAAGCTCAAACCTTTACGGTGAGCGAAGATGGGACACTTATGCTACTGCAAGGTCCGACTAACAGGAGTAGAGGAAGGGGCAGAGGAAGAGGGAATGTGGGACATTTCAAAGATTATGAAGGTAGACAAAAAAAGAGGCGAATGTTTGAAATGTGGTAAAAAGGGACATTTTGCGAGGGATTGCCGGTCTTCTGAAAAAACTAGAATCAGCCCGGATCATGGGTCAGCATGACTATATGATGGTGGTGAAGGTGAATCAGACCCGGATAAAGAGGCTGATTGGCCAGAGTCAATAAGACAGAGTAAAGAGGAAGATTTTGAGGACGCAAACGAAGAAGGTAAGGGTGAATGTGCAGGATGGGAAAATGAAATGACTGATTTTTCAGAAGAAGGTGAATATCAGGTTGTTAATTTAACAGCGCTGGCTGTGACTATGCAGCTAGAGGCACAACCGATAATCACACTTCAAGTAGAGGGTAAGGATGTAGAATTTTTGTGTGATTCAGGGGCCTCCAGGACCCTGCTAAGAAACTCTGCAGTGCCATCCGATGTAACTTCTGATGACTATGTATTAGTCAAGGCAGCAAATGGCCGCATCTATAAGGAACCATTATCTAAACCTTTATGGTTCACGGACCCTGAAACTAACCAAACTATCAGGTTTCGAGTTATCTCCAAAATTTGCCCTGTAAACTTATTAGGAAGAGATTTAATGCACATGTTTGGCATAGCAGCTGTACCGACTGCATCAGGGATTCTAGCCAAATGAGTAGAAATTCAAGATGTCTTGTTGCAAGTGGGGCAGGGTGATTTACATTACTGGTACAGTAATGATCTTATTGAAGCAGGACCACAAAGTGTGGCCAATGAGTTAACTAACCTAGCTTTGAGCAAATATAGTACGGCCATCCAATTACCAGAGGCTGCCAAGCAACTACACTGTACAATGTATTACAGGAAAAATGTGGGACCTGATCCCCAGTATGAGGAGCAATTTTTTTAAACACAAGGTCACAAAAATCCTGTTACAAAATCTCTATTGGAATAAATTAGGAAATTCTGCAGTTACATGTAGTCTTACAAAAGATATGCAGTTACTTTTTTGCAATAATTCTATTGCACATGTCTCTGTAACAAGGGGAGAACAAATGGCATGGTATCTGGTGGGGAGGAAAGTTACTGAATGGGCCAAGATGACACCGGAACAATTGGCATGTAAAGGAGTTCAGGTACAAAGACTAAATTGGGTCACCCAGGCTAGACCAACAGTGCACCTCTGCGAAGACAGGCTAACGCCACCCGGGGGAGGGACATTCTGACTATGTCTCCTAACCCCGCAAGAAGAATTAAAGTTACAATCGGTGCCAGACTCCTTATGGTCCCGCGGACAACACGACATTGGGCCAATAAAAACAGCAGGACAGGTTAAAATAACTCCAAAATCTGATTTTAGACCTCACAAGTGTCAGTATCCATTAAGTAAAAAGGCAGAAGAAGGCATTCTACCAGTGATCACGGCTCTACTGAGAGCTGGGGTTTTAATTCCATGTACAGATTCACCGTGTAACACACCCTTGTTCCCAGTAAGGAAACCGGACGGGACATGGAGAATGGTACAGGATCTGCAGGCTGTAAATGCTGCTGTAGTGCCAAGGGCTCCTATGGTCCCAGATCCATCTGTTTTGTTAAATGATATCCTTCCCACGGATAAGTATTTTTCTGTTATTGACATTAGTAATGCATTCTTTTCTATTCCTCTACAGGAAGATAGTAGGTTTTGGTTCGCTTTTACGTTTATGAGCAAGCAGTACACCTACACATGACTACCGCAGGGATATTGTGAAAGCCCTACAATCTTTTCGCAAGAAATGTCGACAAACCTGGCATAGTTTCAACCAGAACATGGCTGTCATCTACTATTGTACGTGGACGACATCTTACTGGCTGCACCCACGGAGGCTGTCTGCGAGTCCGAAACTATTCGGTTATTGCATTTTTTGGCGAAAGAGGGACATAAGGTAAATAAACCTAAATTACAATTTTGTAAAACTGAAGTACGGTATCTAGGCTATAGCATTTCAATTGCTGGTAGACAACTAGATAACTGTAGAAAAGAAGCTATTTTACAGGCACCAATGCCCAGCATAAAAAAAGAAATGTAATTTTTAGGAATAACAAATTTTTGTCGTAGTTGGATTCCCAGCTATGCAGAGGAAGTAAGTCCACTTTCGGAACTTATTTTCGCACTTCCCATGGCAGCACATGACGCGCTGCAATGGACGGATAAGGCAATACTGGCATTTACTAGGGTAAAACAATTGATAGCAGGATCTGCAACACTTAGCTTCCCTGACTATACAAAACCCTTTGTTCAGACAGTAGATTGTAAGCAGGGCTTTATGACATCGGTTCTGTTGCAAACTTATGGGGATAAGTTGAGACCATTAGCTTTTTATTCCAGTAAATTGGACACAGTGGCACGATCTTTGCCACACTGTGTACAAGCGGTAGTCGCAGCCGCACAGGCTGTGCAAGCGTCTGCAACCCTAGTTTTGTTTCATGATCTTACCTTACGAGTACCGCACTCTGTCTCGGTAATACTACTACAGGATAAAGTTACCTTTCTCTCTCCTAGCAGACACTTATCCTGCATGACAACGTTACTATCACAACCACACATGACCATTGAGCGATGCACCACTCTTAATCCAGCCACGCTGTTACCTACAGCTGACGATGGTGCTCCTCACATGTGTTTAGATTTAATACACTCTAATGTCTTACCCAGACCAGACCTTAAGGACCAATCTTTGGCAAATTCAGACTGGACCCTGTTTGTAGATGGGTCAGCACGTAAGAATGAGGCAGGTATTACACAAGTAGGTTATGCAGTCACAACTGAGACTACGGTACTAGAGGCAAAACCCCTCCCCAGGAACCTGTCCGCACAAGCGGCTGAACTGATTGCTTTGTCCAAAGCACGCACCATCTCAAAGGATAAGGCAGTTACTATCTACACAGATAGTCAGTATGCTTTTTCCACGGTCCATGTCTTTGCACAGCAATGGAAAAATAGGGGAATGGTTATGGCCTCAGGAAAGGAAATAACCCACAAGGATTTAATCCTTAGCCTCTTACAATCTGTCCAACTGCCACGGGGACTGGCCATCTGTAAGTGCGCAGCGCACATGAATGCCAAGGATCCGGTATCACTTGGAAATGCACTGGCTGACAATACTGCAAAAAGTATAGCCTTAACCTCTACCTTTGCACTAGAGACCACACAGAAGGAACTTCACCCTACAGATAAATTTGATTTACAAACTTTACAGGTAATGCAGGAACTTAGTACAGTTCAGGAAAAACAGCGATGGATTAAATATGGAGCTATTCAAAAGGAGGGAGTTTTTGTAGGTCCAAATGATAAGTATGTCTTGCCACCAAACCTTTTTAGGTATGCCTCATTAGTGACGCATGGCCCATCGCATCTGGGCCCTGCTGCTATGGTTCAAATGATCCAGCAAATTTTCTGGACCAAGAGCTTTATAGCATATGCTAAACGATTTTGTTTATCGTGCCTGCTTTGTGCACGATACCATGGTGGTGGGGTGCAGATCACCCCAGCAGCTTTCCCGCTGCCTCCGTATCCATTTCACACAATCTGTATGGATTTTATTGAACTAACTCCTGTTCAACAGAAGCGATTGTGTTAGTCATTAATGGCGCTTTTACAAAATGGGTTGAAGCTTTTCTGGTAGCACACCCAGACGCACTGTCGGTGGCCAAGGCCCTTACAAATAACATTATCCCTCATTTTGGGCTACCTACACGCATCTATTCTGATAATGGCACACATTTCATAAACCAAGTTATTCAAAAGCTGGCCACCGTTTTTCAGATTGAGTTAAAACACCATTGTGCCTACCACCCACAGTCAGCAGTGTTGGTTGAATGCCATAATGGCATTCTCAAAGGCAAGTTACGTAAACTCATGGCCGAGACGCATCAGTCTTGGATAAACTGCTTACCTCTGGCACTCCTGTCCATGCGTACCACTCCCACCTCAAAAGGGGTCACACCATTTGAACTATTATACGGGAGACCTTATTACATCCCGCAGTGGCAAAATCTTTTGCCTGCGGAACGTGAGGGGGGTGAAGAGATAGCAGATTACATGAGGAAAATGCTGACCAGAACTAACACTTCTTTAACGAATGATTGTTTTTCAGATCAGAACAGGATCCTGGAAGTGGAACCAGGAAATTGGGTCTGGATTAAAATTGTCAAGAGGAAAAACTGGGCCTCGCCTAAGTGGGAAGGTCCATACCAGGTTTTGATAGCTACACCTACAGCAGTCCGAATAAAAGAAAGAACATCGTGGATTCATCTGACACACTGTAAACTGGTAAAACAGTTTGAACTGGACAAAAACTTGAGTTCCCCTGAGGAACACTGATTAGTAGTAATCTTGTTTTGTATGAATATCTGACTATTGTAGCAATGCAGAAAAATACCGGAAGGGAGCAGCCCTTCCCACAAAAGCATTCCAAAATAATTTTGTTGTTAATAAGTGTGATTGTTACTTTTCTGTTTTGGCCGTTTTTATTTTCAAACAAGACTAGCCAAGTAAAGAGAGATGAGAATATGGCCTGGCATCCGCCTTTTAATACATACCAAGCTATTAAGTATGCATATGCTCTATCTTTTAATGTTTCAAATTGTTGGATATGCACGGCTATCCCTACTGTACATGGTGGTATAATGTTAGGTACAGTCCCTTTGGGGGCAAATGATACATGGACTAATTTACTATTTGAAATTTCAAAGGTAGCCTTAAAGGACAAACTAGCATTACCCCTCATGGATCGCCAGAATGGAACTGTATGCTTCCAAAGAATGGGCAAGATTAAGGTTGGATGGAGTCAGTGTAATGTAACCATAATTCATAACTGTACAATAGATGGGCACTGTGCAATGAGTGTCAAGCCTATAAAAGTGCTTGTTAATAGTACAGGGCTTATTAATGACACAAGTTTCTTTGAAAAAATGTTATCTGTGTATGATCTGTTGTTTAAAGGGCTGCAAGACAAAGGAAATCACTCTGTTCCAGTCAATATTACACTTAAAGTAAATGATTGTTATTTTATCTGTGGTAGAAAAGCATACAAATGGTTACCAAGGAATTGGTCAGGCAGTTGCTTTTTCGGTTATTTAGCACCAGCTATAAGACATACATTTTCTCTTCCCCAAGGTAAAATACGAAATGTATGTGCTGTTAATAAACCTGTTAATCCCGTAGGTAACCTTGATGCATCCTGGATCTATCACCACGATTTGGCCCATAGTAGCAGCAAGGGGCTATCACACATGGACTTGGGCGATGATGTTATTTCCTGGGCTGGTATTCTTCCAGTGTATGGGACAGTAAAATCCATTTGGGAGCTCAGAAAACTGTCAAAACTGTTAGAAACTCTGAGCAATGCAACTTTTTCTGCGCTAGAATTGGTGATGGATGAGTTAACTGCAATGAGGACTGTAGTGTTGCAGAATCGTATGGCGCTCGATTTCACCCTAGCGGCGAAAGGAGGTACTTGTGCTCTTATCCAGGAGGAGTGTTGTTCGTTCATCCCAGATAACGAACATGATATTGACAATCATCTAGAGATCCTACAACAAGTTTCTGAACTTACAAAACCAGGACAGAATCCATTAACTGACTTTTTCCAAAATTGGTTTGGAAATTGGGGAACAGTACTTATGAATGTCTTAATTGCTATATGTGTTGGTGCCATTATATTCCTACTGTTGGGTTGTTGCTGCATTCCTTGCATCCGAATGATAATATCAAGTGTATTGTCTGCCAATGCAACTAAAGCTTATTATTCTGAATATACAGAACATGAGTCATGCGAAAAACTGTATGAATAAAATGTATTACTGGTGATACAAAGTGTTGTAAGGGGGGAAATGTAGTAAGAATCTTTGTGTTCAACATCTTTGTATCATGTATAGTAAGGGTTAAAATGTGAAATTTCATTGCAAGCAAAGAAGCAAGTTAAAATAAGTTGTTTTTCTTGTAAAGAATTTGCTGACCAAAGAGGAATGCACAGATGCTACCTTGGTCCAGGCACAAGCTTATCTTGTGTCTGACCTCTGACCATCTAAGGCTCCAGTATGTGAATTTATAGCCTTGACTGAAATTCCTTGTCTAGTAACCAGCTGCTGTGTACGTGCAGAAGAGGGTATACAAACCCATGTAAAGTGTACAGAAATTAGACTGCTGACATACCATGTACTTTGTAGCATGTCTCCATGCATGTAAAATAAACCTTTTTGCTTACTTTTATCTGCGTGATTCTTCCAGTATATGTTAAGAGTATTAAAATCTTTTGACAGGTGGCATCAGGATGAAGGAGCCATTTATTTATTAATATTTGTTTACCAGGGTAGTGCACTCATCAATATTTACCAATTTCAGGCTTGGCCCAGGTGCATTCAGAAATCTAAGCAATAACAGAATGGAGAGAGAAGTTGATCTGAAGTCTGTGGTAAAAAAAAAAAAGTATATGCGCTTTTGTCCCCTTTTGTTACATTTCAAAACTAAATTGCTCACTTAGCTGAATCAACAAATGACATAAGTAATAAACTTTACTAGGACAGTAAACCACACTACAACTGTCCTGGATTTCACCTCATATTTTTGTCCTGACCTATATAAAATGTTTGATTTTCTGGCAAATTACTGAGGATTACACTCACTAATGCCAGTTAAAGTTGTGTGCTTCTTCCTATTCAAAAGATGCATGTTGACATAAAAGCTATGGATCTATTAACTTCGAGTAATATTTAAAAATTGTTCCAGATTTTGCCCACTTTATTTTTGGTTTTGTCCAGATTTTTTTAGCAAATAAATTGAAAAGGTATAAGCAATATTAGCAAATAAAGAAAAACTGGGTTGGATTAACTAGATGAAACTGCTCTAGGTCTTAGAATTTATAAGGAGACAACCGTAGCAAAACTACCACACAGTAAAAGAGCCAGATGCAACCTTACAGAATGAAGAGGACTTCCAATAAAGGCAGAAAAAAACATTTTCTGTCGGATGCAGGGTCCCCCATGCCCCCATCAACCTATTAAAAAAAAATAAATCAACTCCAAGGTCTTTACTCTTTCAAGGAATGGGATAGTTTCCCACTGCTATTGTCTTGGGGAACAAGGACACAGCCATACTCATAAGAAAAAAACACCTACAAAACTACAAAAGGCAGACAAAAAAAAGTGAATGCTGTCACTTTATCTTGCCACACTTTCGTGACACAGCTCTTACATCACTGCATATGTTGTATACAATGCAGAGTAGCACCCTCATTATACTGGCAAGCATTAAGAAAAAAATAAACATTCATATTCCTCACCCCAATGACATTGAGGTTCAAAACTGAACTTTAACCTAACTTGACATCAACTGAGGAGAAAACATGAAAGGGGTTCACAGACTTTAACGGACACAAGTTAGGAATGCAAGACCCACCTTACATGATGTCAGACAAGGAAACTAAATTTGTAGAACCACAATCCAAAGAAAGATATACTCTGTAAAGACTTGCAACTGAGGCGCTATAGAAAGGATTACTAGGTCTGTTTTTTGTGGACTGTATTTTACTACGAGGCAGAGCATTTGCTTAACATTTTATTGGATTGTGTGCTAATCAATCAGTGTTTTAATAAATATTGAAGTTAATCACGGGCTTTTTTCTTTGGATTGTGGTTCTACATGTTTTTTTCCCCATCGAGTTTGTGGCAATTTAGAAACTCTACATTTACTTGTACCATGGTTTTAATAAAATGGTCGCAAAGCTTTTTATTAAAATAAAACTATCCAAATAAATATGGATGGATTTACTCAAATTACATTGCAGCATTTAAATCACCAGATGCTGCAATGCATTCCTGTATTGTGACAAAACACTAACCAGGAGCAAGTTCCTTTCAATAAGAGTACTTCTAAGTGCTTCTAATTTTGCTGTTCATGTGGCAAATTCATATGCTATCCCTTCGTAACACTCAATACACCGCAGGCTTCTACAGAGCAATAAAATGCAGTCAGTAACTGTTAATAATTAAATAAAGAATCTGAACAACCCTTGAGGAGGAATTCTTTGGCATGAAATGTGAATTTCTGCATCCTTTGCAAAACCTCCCCCATCCCCTAAGCTAAGAGCGGTACATTTTGTTTTTGGTAACCTGAGCTCCACCTGTATATTAGCTGTAAAATTGCACGTTCTATCTTTCTCACCAAAGAAAAAAAATTAATTTTGAATTTCAACATCTCATGTAACAGTTAAACAGCTCGTTGCTACCTAAACAGCAAGCTGAAACTACGGACAAATTAAAAAAATATATACATTACCACCAATTGAAGTTTTTGGATTTTTTTCATCTCATTTGTAGAACTTCTGAACAGTTAACAGTATTCATGTGCGTGTGTTTATAACCTGCCAGTTTTAAACTTATTCCTGCTACAAATAATTTTTTTTTTCATTGCATCAGAAGTCACTTGGTAACAGCTCAACAGTTTTTAAACCTAAAAAAAACTGAGTCCTTATTTACTAACAATGCTTCATATGGAAAAGAGAAGCTGATTTTTAACTCTCACTAATTTATTTTACATCCAAGGAGCATTAATTCCTCAGTGTTATGACCCAATTAGAGAAGGTGCAGATATTTAACTGCATATTCTCACACACAACTCTCTCTCATATGCTCTTCAGACTTACTAGGTGCTTCAAAACAGAACATTAGTACTTACAGCAAAAAAGCAACAGTACAAATCAATAATATTCTGTCAAACAAGTCAAGCTTTTAGCATTTACATTTATTTATCTTTAGTCACTAACTCTGGATTCAGTGTAGACTCAAACCACTGGCCTCTTCTTCCAGAGAAACTCAAGCACAGGGAATTAGAGGGACTTACTTAGGGACGAGAAACAAATGGAAGCAGATGAGAACAAACAAACATGAGTTTTGCAATATTTTCTATCAATACACAGTAAACTAGACTAAAGATTACGCATTCTTATTATATATGCAATTTTCTTTGCTCTTTCTGAGAAAATCAATTAAGCTTTTATTTTTGAAACCTGGAAGAAAACAAAAGCAATGCATACAGATATAATCGACTATTGTTCAGATTTCATGCTAGTTAAACATGATTTATAAACACAAAAAAAAGAGCATCTCAACATGACCTCTGTTAATTTTGAGAATGTTTACAATTTATTTGCATTTGTTTTCCAGGATAGGACACTGATTTCCATGGACCTTTTTCAGACTCTGCCTGGGAGTGTTGTCTAGTTAAGTGACTTGCTCAAAGTCACACAATTAGGCAATGGAAGCCAAGGGAATCAAACCTTACACCACAGGACCAAAGGAAACAATTTGGTAACAGCTTCTTAATCCTCTTTAATGCCACACATAATGAATCATTGCATTCTAGGAAAGACGGTGTGAATGTTTGTTTTATACACACACAGGTTCTTAAATGGTCCTTCAGGGCAGTTAGCCTAGTAATCACTTAAGTGTAGCCAATAACCAGAGGTCAGAATCAAACTCTGTATAGTATCACAGGAAGTTACTAGGCTTGACCAAGCACTTGACCCCACCCAGTTCAGATTCGTCAAGGGCAGATCTTGCCTGTTGAACCTGGTTGACTTCTTTGAGACTGTCACCCAGGCCCTGGATGAGGGAAAGTCAGTACATACAGCTTACCTTAACTTGGCCAAGGCCTTTGACGCAATCCCCCACTCGGGCATCATCAAAAAGCCAACACAATTTGGCTTAAATCCCTATCTCATCAGGGGGTGGCCAACATACCTCTCAACTGTACAGATTTTTGCAGAACGCCCAGATTTTTGCCTCATATATTTGGTCCATTTTTCTTAAGATTCTGTTTTTCTGGCAAATTAGTGGCAAATCATTAAAGATTGAAGTTAGAAAATAATGACAGACATTTCAGTTTCAGACTTCAAGCCCTTCAGAAAATTCTTGCTAATGCAAATGCAAATCTGTTATTCTATCAACTAAGTTTGTAAAAGCAATATTTAAAAATGTTCCCTATTTTTGGGCATTTGTCCTGCTTTTTCTTATTGCTTTGTCCAGATTTCTTGCTGTAAGAGGTTGAGAGGTATGGTGGCCAACTGGCACACCGACAGGTCCCACAAGATTAAAATAGGTGTCTCCACCTGTGACAGCAGAAACTAGTTGAGTTCCCCTGGGACCCCTACTGTTTGGCATCTACTTCTCAGAGGTCCAAGCAAAGACAAAAGACGTGTGGCTGACCAAGTCTGCAGACAACTAAGTTGGGTGCTGTCACAGACTCCCCAAATTATGTTAACATACTGCAAGAGGGTCTCTCGCAACTAATGACTCGTGCCAAAGTCATGCCCTCAAATTAAATGCAAAACAATGCATCACCAACAAATTCGTCAAAAACATGCCCCCTACTGATTACCACATCAATGGCAACTCAACAGCAACTCCCTAAACATACAGCCTATGGTTACAGACCTGGGTACTCAGGTTGACGACAATCTCACATTCAACCATCATGTATCGGCAGTGATCAGAAAAGCCTTTTACTTGGTTCATTCACCTCAGAAGTAAAGGGATTGCATCCAGAAAAAAAGGAGGTTACTACTTCTCTATATTCCTCCCTCATTAGACCAATAATGGAGTATAATGCCTTATTTGGTATGTACCTCTCCAAATTTCTGCACCAACTGAAAAGGCCACAGAAATACCTCACAAAGAGAATCTATGCAGACAAGCTCAAATCACTATCATTCTGCTCGGTACTGTACAGATTGCTCAGAGGTGATCTGTGTCTCACCTACAAGGCAATCTCGGACCCTGCTCTACTAGAGATGCTCCATATCTGTAATTCTAATTCCTTGTGCATTACCCACTCAAAAGGCCTGAATCTAATATGCAATATCAACAAAACCTGCTGGAGAGACAGGTTGGTCTCCCAGAGGCAGCCCAGTCTCTGGAACAGACTTCCCATACATGTTAAACAGAGTACCTCGCTGACCCTTGCAACCTTGATGAGTGGATGGGAAACCACAAATTTGTCCCAGGGGTTCCACCTGTGTCCCTCATTGACAGGGCGACAGGTGCTGACTGAGGTTTCTTTTTGGGGATAAATTCTTGGCTAGGCTTGTAAGGACTCCAGGTCCATTAGACTAGTAATCTCCTATAAATAAAAGATATTCAGAACAGATACATTTTCCCACTGTTTTGCACAACCTACAGTGCTAAGACACTCTTGCTTTAAGTACAAGAACTAAAAATCCGACAGGAAGGCCAAAGAAGCGAGTGGCCATTCCCATCTCTATGACTAAAATGCCATCCACCCTTTAAGGCTGTTCTGTTAAGACAGGCTGTAGAGTTTTGGGCCGACGCAACATTCCTTTACTATGCATTCCTGCTACCACATATCAAGCTGTAGTATTCCATACAGAATTAAACCCGTGACGTTTCTTCTTTCTCTGACAAAGAATACCCCCCCAGCTAACAGTGCAGCAGTTCTACCCCGATTCAGGAAAGAATCACTGCTAGGGACTTGACAATGCTTCTTTTCTTCATCCAGCAGTTTTTTTTTGTTTTTTTATTACCTCATTCTACATAGAGAGGTCCTCTCCTGCAGGCATTTTCATACAGTTAATTCTGCCTACATGTAACCCTCTATTTGCACCCTCAGGGTCATTTACCTTATCTGTTATTCTATTACTCTTCTTAGTGTTCAAGGGCTATGACTTAGAATGATCCAGTGAGGATCACTGCTTTACTGCAGTCAACAAATAAAAATAAAACAAGAGTTTCAGAGATATTTATCTTTGTCTTTTTACATGTTGTACATATTTTGCTCTTTACAAACATGCAATTGAACATAATACAAAATATCTTACTGGTGTATGTTACACTAAAGAATCTTACTGCATTGCTTTCAATTTGTTACTAAATCAACCAGAAATGCACAATACTGACTTTAATTATTTTGGCCCTCTTCAACCTTGTGTGTCAGTTGGCCATCAAGTACTTTCTATAGCTGCTCCTATATCTCCATTTTTTTCTTACTGTCCTTGTACTATCCCATGGGGCAAGGGCCACACCAGTGGTGGGAGGAGAAGACAAGGGGAGGTGGATCCCTATGGAGAACCAGTAATTTTCATACGGGCTGTCGTGTATGCCAAGGTTTATTTTTTTATTTTTACACTAACTGGGTAGAGATGCAGACATCATGCACACCACAGTATGTAACTTCAATTAGCTACAACACCCCCAACAAAAGTCACTAGCAAAATGTTGAACACACTGTGTGATTACAACACTGGCCCCTTCTCCAATGACTGGTAAAAATACCCTCCCTCCTAGAGTGGGTGAGTTGGCAAAAAGCCATACTTTCTTAACCCACCCCCTACCTACCAGAGACTCCTCTGTCAAGATGAATTCACTAGTTTCTCAAAATGTTCCTTCCACCTCCTAGTAGCATCGCCAGATGAGGTTAGCATTCATGTACTGCATCAGAGAAAGTGGTCTCATCCCCACCTGGCTAGTTGCTTGATGATAACCTGACTAGTACCTTGAAATGTTGGGCTGAGAACTGATGTGACGGTGTCTTAGTAAGTAGTAGAGGAGTTGGTGAATAGAGACCATTGGAATAAAAGTACACATGAAAAGCAAACGCATTTGCAGAGTATGAGAGTGGTTGATTCAAGCAGTTGTCTACAGGTGAAGCTGTAGAAGTCCTCTTGTCACAGCACGTCACACAATGTCCTGCTGAACATAAATAGCATGGGGTCCATGGACTCCACATTTTCGTACCCCCACCATATACGATAGGGAACACCATAGTATCAAAGGGTTGTAAAAGAACGATGTTCAGGACCAATCATGCTTAAAACCACTGAGTTTTTCTATACTAGTCAGTGAAGTGGAGATCCCAGTATAACTACCAGGGATGAAAAGTGCAACTAATGACTGAACACATAAATGCAAGACAGCTCTGAAAAGAGCAGTTAAGAAGGGAAAAGTTGATACATGTCAAGGCAACACAAATCCAGTTATTCATAGACAGACAAGGGGAATAAACAGAAAAACTGCTGGAATGAAGGGACTAGCAAAACAGCACAGTAGTAAGACAGGATGGCCAAAATAAATGAACCCCTTTTGTTTTGCCTGGTCTTTTGGAAGGACTGCCGGCAGATTATCAGCTGTAGCTATTGGTTGACCCAAAGGTTATGGAAGGTCTAGAAACACTGTAAATAGGCAACATTTCATGACCACATGTAATAATACTAGAGTTGACAACATAGTCCCTCATGGGGTGTAGAGAAAAGCTCAATGGAGAACGGGTAGGAAGACCAACTGCATGTACGTATTCACTTTACAGCTCAAACCTGGTCAGCGAGAAGTAAATGCCTGCATTATAATCAACCTAGCAGGTGGAATAGCTTTAATATTCTACACTGAACATGGTGTCCCACCTTCAACTTCACAGCAGTTTTGCTAACAAACCTTTAGCATAAAAAAAGCTACAAATCAGCAAGAAAACAGTCATGAAGCCACAGGTTTTACGCACAAAAGTAGTAATTTATCATTAACTCTCGCAGTCTCCATTAATTTGAAGAAAAGAAACTGAATATCTTGGTTAAATTTTAGATTTTACTGTAATGTTTAAATTAAATTAAATAGCTTCTCTTTCAATTGAAATACACTTCTTTTAAGAACTGAACAGCTTTGCTCGGAGGCTTTTTTAAAACATATTTAATTAACTCAGCAAGTGAAATGCTGTGGCTGATTTATAAAATGATTTATTTATAAATTACTTCTACTCTTTTTTTTTTTTTTTGCTCTACTTTCTATTCACTTTGCTAGAATAGCTAATTCCCTAATTAGTGAATAAGGGCACCATTCAAAAGATGTAAAAGGCAGTTCTTTTGTAGATTACTCACATCTCTAGAGAAAGGAACAGTAGATTTGGAAGTGCCTAGTTAGGCACAGTAAAATGTACGGTGATATTCAAGAAAAAAATGAAATTTCTAACGAACTAAAAATATATATTCTTTAAGTCATTTTCATTGAACTTGCTCATCACAGTATTACTTTGCTAACAACTGTCTGGTTGACAGCTAAACAAAGGGCAGAGCTCCTACCTGTAAGTTAGGTCTCTCCTGTTTTCCCATTTAAACTCCGGACTCCTGGTACCTTCCTACCCAGTTTAAGTAAACTAATTATGGATGATCCCCATATATAACCTCAGGTCCTACAATCACAGTGTCTCCATCTTGCAAACTCCTCAAATTAAATTTTTAGTGTGGCTTTTCACTATCTGGATCAAAGTTGTGGAAACTATTAGGCTTTTCACTGCTTGGATGAAAGTTATGGGAATTCTTACCTTAGGCATAAATTTCAAGGCTTGTATATATTACACTAAGATACTTGAATCTCATCCTCTCAGAGGTACCAAATGTAAACAGCTTATAACAGGTAACATAACTACTCTACATACTCTTCACTCAGTCTTGCATTTCTACTCACAGGAGGATGACCATCTTCACGTAGGGACTGACATTTTCTAAACATAAACAGGAAGTACACTTGTGTCCCACTTACTATAACGGTAGGATGTTTGACATTAGGATGTTTGAGTAGACAGATATTGCAGTAGTGATTCTTGGGTCTTCCAGCCATCCAAGAAGCCCAGAACCGGTCTGATTTCCAGAGTCTTTACATCATCCCAACCGGACGGATTTCCAAAGACAATGCCTGGACATCAGGGTATAACAAGGCCATCTGTCAACACCATCTTCATGTTTTTCTAAGGGCTGAACAAGCAGTCTGATGCCAGAGAACATCAAGACCTGCCCAGTTGTCTGGATTTAACTGAGGGGGAGGAAAACATAGCAGGCAGAGAGGGGATGATGGGGATAACACTATCTACAGAGAAACTCCTCTACCCCTTGAATCCAGCAAGGGGGAGACAAGTGGTCAGCAGATAGAGGGGTTGGAGGATGGGAGTATCTACTGCAACATTGATCTACTTTAACATCTGTAATTAGGGTAAGTGGGACACAACTGTACCATGGTTCTTTGTAGTCAGTTCTGCAGTACTGACTCTTGGAAGGACTCCCAAAGCTAGAAGTTGGGTGGCGGTTTATCTATATACCTGAGGAAATAAGATTTTGCAGGACAGCAGTAGCGAAACCTGCTCTAGTCATGGAGACATTACCAAGGTTACAGTGTTTTGTAAAGGTGTGTACAAAGTCCCATAAGGCTGCCTCTAGGATGGCCTGCATTGAGACTCCTTTGAGGAAGGCAGTGGTAGTCGTCCCTTGTCTGGTGGAGTGGGCTTTCATATGCCCAGGTAAATTCTTTCCATGGTGTTGAGTAACATAACTTAATACAGTAAGCTATCAATTTAGAATTTTTGAGACAGGCTTGCCCTGTTTACCCTCTGAAAAAAGCCACCAGCAATTGCTCTGCTCTGCTAGGGGGTTTGTCATGATGAAATAGTAAAGTATCTTCCTGTACACATCCAAGGTAGTGGAGGACTTGTTCTGCCCTCTTCTGTGGATTTGGATAGAATACCGGTAGGTGGACAGCCTGGTTTAAAGCAACTTCTAATACCACTTTAGACACAAAGATTGGGTTTGTTCTCAGGATGACACTATCCCTGTGGAAGGCAGTGAAAAAAGGTTCTTTAGACAATGGCTTGTAGCTCAAACTCTATTCAGTAATGTAACAGCTGTAAGAAAGGTGGTCTTCCAGGTCAACATCTTTAGTTAGGCAGTGGCAGCAGGTTCAAAGGGGGGGTAGGTTAGTTTTACTAACACAATTTAGATCCCAAGCCAGAATAGGGTCCCGTCTGGGTGGCCTCAAGTGAATCCCCCATTTCAGAAAAGGGGTCATGTGGGAGAAGATAGGTGTAACATTGTGCAGACAAGCTGATATTGCAGATGCACATACCTTAATGTTACTGGCAGGTACTGCAAGACTTAGCTGTCTGCCTGAGAAGGGTTAGTGTTATTGCTGTGACACTAGACCAAAAATATTTTCTATTTTACCAGGTATACTTTCCTGATATTGGGGTAGGATGCAGTCCTTAGTTTCAAAACTCAATCCTCCAGGCAGTAAACCTGAAGGTGGCTAGGTGGGGGTGAAACACCCATCCCTTGACTTGGCCGAGTTCTACTTTCTGCAGTAGGGTGTGGAGTCTCCTTTCACTGAGTGACAGGAGGAGGGAGAACCAGTGTTGTCTTGGGTAGAAGGCAGCCACTAGGACCATGCTGGGTCCATGTGCTCTAATTTTTGCCGTAGCCTGGGGATCAGGGGTAAGGACAGGAATGCATACAGGAACCAGTTTGCCCAGGTGAAGAAGAAGGCATCTATCTTCCAAGCTCCTGTTTGTATTCTGGTGCAGAACCTCTGTAACTTAGAGAATCTGCCAGAGTAGTGTACTGGCCCAGAATACAAGAGGCTAGGAGGGTCAGCCCAATTTCTTGATACAGCATCCAAATTTTCCTGGAAAGGCTGCACAGAAGGTAAGACAAGTTCCCCATTGTTTATTTATGTACCACATCACTGTGATATTGTCTGTCTGGGTTTGCCAGGTCCCTGGTCTTAAGCTTTGTTGAAAAGATTTTGTGGTCTGGTAGACTGCTAGTAACACCTTCTGATTTATATGCAACTTCCTGTGCTGTGGGGACCAAATACCTTGCACTTGCAGGAAACCTAATTTGGCTCCCCAAGCTGTGTCTGTGGTGATGGTCTTGTCTGCTTCCAGTGAAGTGAAATTTGCCCCTGGGTTCCCTGCATAGTGTTCTTACACCATAGGAGTTTCTTTTACAGGCGTGGAAGGAGATGTAGTACAGTTTCCAGGGGTTTGGAATGCTGTTCCCAAAACATTTTTTCAGGAACCATTGGAGTTCTCATGCAATTTTGCAAACAGGATCATAACAATGCAGGATGCCATGTACCCCGGTATCCTCGGGAATTCTCTTGTAGTGATGCGCTGCTTTGGAAGCAGACCTGTCAGACTGCCCATCAAGAAAGCAAGATTGTCTTTGGGTAGGAAGGCTTCTGATGAATCAAATCTATGAGGACTCCCAGAAAGAGGATCTTTGTTTGAAAAATAGTTTGGGATTTTTGAGAATTTAAGGTAATACCTACCTTCCGAAAGCAGTCTATGGTGATCTGTAAGGCATGCAAGGTCTCTGATGTGGATCTTTCCTGAAAGAGACCATTGTCTAAGCAGGGGTAAATATGAACCCCTAGAGTTCTGCAATGTGCTGTAAGTGGAGCTAGACATTTTGTGAAAACTCTGGCAGCAGCAGAGCCCAAATAGTACTGGAAGTGGGAACCTAGTTCTACAAATCCTAAGTACTTTCTAGGACTGCCTGTTAAGGGGACATGGAGGTAAGCATCATTAGGTCTAACGCATACCATTCAACCCATTAGTGCATGTAATCTGGACAATGCATAAAATAATAGGGGGATTCAAAGGCCCAAAAATAGGGACAGATTTTAAATATTGCTCTTATAAAAACTTAAAACATTTCTAGAATAGGTTTTGTGTTAGCATGCATTTTCTGAACATAAAGCCTGAAAATGTATTAATTAGTGACTTCAATCCTCAATGACTTGCCAGAAAACCACAAATATTTATGAACAGTTCCTTAAGCTACGTCTTATTCTGTCACTACAAGGCAGCAAAAATGAGATTTTGTCTTTCTAATCTGAATATTGTAATGAGTAAAATTAGGAGGAAATGGCAGGAAGCGGTAATGGAGTTTTCCATGCCAAGAGCTTTAGAGCAAATCTACTGTTTCCCCTTTCCTCTCCTGCACCAAGCATAAAATAGGAAGACTATATTTTCTTGACTGGCTAACAGGTCAAGTTCCAGCGGGTCCCTCTTCTAAAGAGTTGGACCGGGTACAGCTTCTGAATCCATAGTAAGAGGAGTGGAGGAATATATTAAAGTGTCTAGCAGCTTGCGCATTTCCCCAATAATCTGTGCTTATGAAACAGTGATGCCTGTGTTTACAATCACTGTCAAATGAACACTGCCTTCCTCCACAGGGTGTATGATCCTTGTGCAATCTGCTTGTTTGGTTGCCACACAACAGAGTAGTTGCAAGACCAAATGAGGAGAGGCACCTTGCAGCTCCGCTTATTTTAAGAAAAGCAAAGCTGCTAGAAGGCATGGAAATATGGGTAGAGATTAAGACATGGTTCAAATTAGAGAGCACTCTGGTGGTGCAGGGCTGCAATGCCTTTCATAAATTGAGGCCAGCCACCACACTGGAGAGGAAGAAAGGTGGAGGTGTTTCTGTATTCATCCAGAAAAAGGCTCACATCAAGGCTGTTAAAGCAGCATGATGCCCTTGAGATCCTTCATGCCCAACTTATCAAAGACAGTTACCATATCCTAAGGAGTTACAGAATGTTCTCTATGACCCAGGAATGTCACAACACTTACCTAAATGAATTAAAGTCACTTGGGATTAATCCGAATACCATATTCTTGGAAGACTTCATCTAGCCATAGACAGGGAAACATCAGATCATACAAGGATACTAGGCTAATGGTCCTACATCCTTTTTCAAGCCTAGCCATTCATGCCCCAATTTCCCAATTATCAATGCCTGTAGTCTAGAATGGCTTTGATACATGCCTGTGACTTGGGTCATCTGCAAACTGCCCCTATCCATAGGGGCCAGGGGCAAATTTGCAATTTCCCAACCACTGGTCTAAACTGCATTTGAATAGGCTTGGGGAAGAGCTCTGCTTCACATGAATGGGAAGTCTGTTCCAGAGAAGGGCTATTCTTTAAGACACATACCTATCCCTACAAGCTCTGTTTAGGTCACAGACCAGGTTTATATCCTTCTATCAGGTAATTCTTGTGCTGTTCATTTTGTGAATGTATAACAGGATCCATCAAGCTCGTATCAGAGAATGCCTTGTAGGTTAGGCATAGATCACCCCTCAGTAAGCAGTCTGTAGGAGACAGAGTACAGGGACAGTACTTTGAGGTGGTCCGCATAGGACATATTTACACCTTAAATCTTTAATGAGGAACTGCTACGGTCACTCTACCTGTTGCAAATGCCTAGTCAGATACATGACAAACAGTGTATTGTACTCCATTATTGGTATAATGAGGGCTGAGTACAGTGGGACTATAATCTTCTTAGATCTGGATGCCATGCTCTTACTTCCAAGTTGCACCATGTAGAAGGATTTTCTCACTGCCGTGAACACATGGTGATCAAAGTTCAGGTTACTTTCAGTCGAAGATCCCAAGTCCCTTACAATGGATCTACAATTATGGGAGTGTTATCAATGTTGTAATTTGCAGGGGTGGTCATCTTCCCAAAGGGAATAATTATGCATTCTTTTGCATCAAGTTTTAGTCCACGTTTCTGGCAACAGTTATTGGCCTATGTCAGACCCTCCTGGAGGATATTTACATCCTTGAGGGATTTAATGACGGCACCCGGCTTGCAGTTATCAGCAAATTTGGTCAGCCAAAGAACCTCTTCATTTGCTTTAACTTCAGAAGTATATTCCAAACAGGAGCGGTAAGAGTACAGCATCCCATAGGACATCACTAGTAACACGCCTCTTGGTGGAGGTGGATTCCCCACCCTAACTTCTATGTTTCCTATCTGTAAGCTATATGGCTATCCATGGGTGACATCGGGATTTATGCCTAAATTTAAGAGTTTATCTACAATACTAGATGGGTATGGCGTCAAATGCCTTTACCAGGTCCAGGTAAGTAGTATGTACAATTTTGTTCTCATCCATGACTCTAGTGACCTTCTCAAAGAAGTCCACCAAATTTAGTTGGCATGACCTGCCCTTGACAAAACCAAATTGGGTTGGGACCAGTGTTTGAAGACTTCCTATGTCTTTAATCATCTTTGCAAAGTCATGGAAAGAATTATTGTGGACCTGATAAACAGTCAAACTTATGGGTCTGTGGTGCTCCCTTTGTGTACAGGGATGACATTCCTCTACTCCCTAGGGATGAAGCCCATCTAGAAATTGTGGTTGAAAGAGATTCTAGTGAGCCTGACTGGTCATGTTTCAAGCCATTTAGGAGGCATCCTACAATATTATCAGGACCCCATTAATGCAATGATTTTAGCTCTGGCAACTGCAGTGAGGACATGTTCTCGAGTGATAGTTGGGGGTGAAACTGGAGTTTTAATTCATCAGCCAGCAAATTTGCTATATCCCCTGGTTTGATATAGGACGTTCAGTTTACTATCAGTTCATCACACTCTTGGGTGTTCCCTTTAAGACTGTGTACATAACTGAAAAAATGCTTACGTTTATCCTTTGCCTGGAAGGCTATTTTTTGCCTCAAAGTTGATTTAGGTGCATTTGATTAGTCCCCCGAGTTGCTTGTTGAGGCAGATAACGGAGTTTGTCTTTTGGGCATTGCCCTTCCTATTTTTGGACAGGATTTTTTTCTTTTATTGTAAAACCTATTTTTACTGGGGGTCCAACAAGGGGGTTTGTTTTTGGACTTTGTCCTAAGTTTACTTTGGTTTGGTACTGCTGTTTCTAATGCAGTTGTTTACATGTTTGTACAGGGTTTCCATAAACATGTTCTGCTGGAATACTTGGAATTTAGCTATGCCTTCACTTAAAAGGTAGTTAGTCTTGACTAAGTTATTAAAGGTTCCAGGGTTTGCAGGGAGCTCAGCCTTTATTTCAAGCATTACAGTTTTGTGATCTGAGCTGACCAGTGAAGACACATCATATCAGTGAGTGTCACATCCAAGATATTTGCACACCCAGTAGGTGAGCAGACTAGCGGTTCCAGGGTATGTATCCCACTTTATGGTGGGATAACTGAAATCACTCAAGAATATGGTGCTGGGCTGAATTATGTGGGACACCAGTGTATTCAGTTATGTGGTATGGGTATCCTGAGTCACAGACTGGGACCTGTAGCTAGCGAGTACATAGTATTGGACTTGACCAAGATTAGTAGGACAGAGTAGCTCAAGCAGGTCAGACTTGTTTTACCAATCTTGAGGTGTGCTTACATATGTAGACGGATGCACCTCTGCCGTTTGTCCCTTCTCGTACTTGTACTGCCAGGATGCCTCCCATGGCTTTCAGGGAGTGGAGCTTTTTGTTGAGACTCCTAGCATTGAGCAGTAACACCTTTACTTTACCTTGTGCAGAACCTTCCACGTTGGAAGGTTTAACAGTGTGACATCGTATAAAAGGCACTATAGGGGTTGGATAATGTTTTGGCCAATATCTGAAAGCTTAGTGGGGACAGATGTGGGCCATCACTGGCAAAGCAGCATGATCTGTATGGCAATCATATTCATTATTTACATGAAACGTGGTGTGCATATTTTGACTGCCAATGTGTATAGTGCTCATAGCTTTTAGACAAATTTAAATCTTTTCAGTTTCACAAATAACTGAAAGATGTGCACATATTTATAAAGGTTTTAGGAAAAAAAGTTTTTTGTTTGACATATGACATTAAGGGGAAGATCTTTATTGTGCTGAATATTGCAAGCTTAAGCCTGAATGTTTAAGTTTTTAAACTGTGCTATGTTGCCCTCTGTTGCATTTCACCAGCCACAGCTGAACGTATGTGATTAACATGTAATACAGTAATAGCTGTAAAAGAACCCTTGCATCCAATTCTACTCACTATAAATAAAAATAATAAATACATACGCTATATGACATTTTAATTTTACCAGATTTTCAACAACTGTACGATGTAGTTTTTAAACAGCATTTTTTTAAAAAGCTGTCCCACTCCATGGGCATTTTGATGCATTTCAGCAGCTACTCCTGAACTTGTGCACCATTGTGGCATTTTGTCACAATTTGTCAGCTGTTATAAGTGTGCTATAAAACTTTAAACAAACATTTGGCAGACTACATACTATCTTATAACAGTTGGTTACTCCAAGTGCAAAATAACAAGTTGGTTTGTTGTCAGTAATAATTAACATCTACTATTTAGCTAAATGACAGAGCTTCCTCTATAATGTAAGGCAACCCAAGTTAGTCCATAGTGCTGTGTTTTACATACAAGTTTCCACTCAGAGTGTTCTTTTCAGTCTGATGAAGAATTTATGTGGGCGAAAGCTTACTAAGTATTTAATAAGCTTCCTGCTGGAATTCTGAGTCTTCTCCTTCTTCTTTCGGCTTTTTCCCCGGTTAGGGGTTGCCACAGCGGATCACCTTGTCCACTCATGATTGGCAGTGGAGTTGTACAGTGTCGAGTTGCCAGCCCAGCACCCAACCTTACGCAGAAGGCACAAACACACACACACACACACTCACACCTAGGGCCAATTTAGAGTGTCCAATCCACCTACACCATGTCTTTGGGATGTGGGAGGAAACCGGAGCACCCGGAGGAAACCCACGCGACCACAGGGAGGACATGCAGATTCTGCACAGAAGGCACCCCAGCCGAGGATCGAACTGGAGAACCTCTTGCTGTGAGGCGGCAATGCTAACCAGTGCACCACCATGGCAGCCCCACTTTCTAATTATTTTAAACGCATTCAAGTTTGTGTGGCAACTAAATTATTTTATTAGCCATCTTCTTTCTACTGAAAACTACATTAGACTGCTCAAGTGTTGCTTCAGTAAATGGGGTACGGTGGCAGTTGCAGAGATTGTGGAATACAGACATTGGTAAAGTGGTGCATTCTGGGAAGATTAAGGACAGCTCAAAAGGGAAAGTTTCACCTCAGTTCTCACAGAACTGTATTGTTAAAACGGGAATTTTAAAGATGCATAGGACAACACTGCCTTTTGCAGACCACTCAGGAAAGCAAGGAGGAGAGGTCATGAAGGGGGCAGTAAAACAGGAAAGCAGAGTGTCAGATGAAAAGGAAGAAATAGTACAGAATGAAGGCAGAGACACAAAGCAATGGTGGAGGAAGGATGGTGGGGCCAGCAAAAGGGAGTACAGTAACATTAGAGACAGTTTAGGAAGGCGAGAAAGAAATGGAAAAGATAACATAATGGAAAGAAGCTGTTCTGGAAAGAAATGGCAAAGAAACACGGGGGGTGCTGTGCTGTAGTATATTTAAAGTAAGGCTGGTGGAGAAGTGATACAGGTTGAGAAGACGCAGCAATAAGCCAGAAGACATGATTAGACAGATGCAAGTCAAAGATGTAAAAGAACCAAGATAAGCTTTTAACAAGAAAGCTGAATAGAACAAAGAGAAGACAATGGTATCTCATCCTTTGAAGAGAACAGAAAACAGAAAAACATACAACCTAAAACAGGTCCAGCTAAAGGTACCAGCTGGATCCACAAAGGAAAAAAACTCAACCTTATTCAATGTAGATAGCACGAGACGAGGGTCAAGCAGCAGTACAATTCTCAATGGCCACAGAAAAGGATACAAAAGGATCACAAAGTGTGAAGTTTGAGATTATAAGAAAGATAACTGTAGTGGGACAGCAGAGTACATAAAGGGGAGCCATAAAAATGACAGGGGAGTAAAGGAACACAACAGAGATGACAACTGAAGGAAATTAGTATGGATTACTATGGAGACAGTACCACCATAAGGGAAAAATAAACAAAGGAATCTGAGACCAAGAGGAGGAACAATGAGGCTTACATGGACGGGAAACAGAAATAAGGCAAACCATGAAATTAAGGAAGTCAAAAACAGACATTAAAATTATAAAAAGCCTTCTGCAACTGCATTATTGAAAATAAGGCAGAAAGGGAAAATGAACCAGTAGCTTGGGAAAGGCAAAATCACAAGGCCAAGGAAAAGGCCATCTATTCTCCATTAATGACCACCAAAGTCTTGCAGAAAAAAGTGCAGGAAATTCTGAGGGATAAGGCACATAAAACTACAGTTGTACAAGATATTACCATAACAGCTGACATTCTTCTGATCACAGTTACAGTATTCAAATACTGATGGGTTTTCTTGCTAAGGTAACTGGACTTCTGGCTGTCATATCAAAGGCAAAAACCTTCTACACACACTTACCTCCAAGCATATGACCTAAGCTTCATGAGGTTGTGAGTACATAAGCAAACACAGGAGCACAAAATCCTCAGAAAGTCAGGAGAACCCTGAGAAACAAAAGCAAAGAAAACAAGGCCAGCTAAAAGGAGGGGAGAGAAAATGCTCCCCCTCCTTGGTCCACAGGGTGCACAGATTAGTACAGCAGCAATGGAGGGAGGATGCAATACTGCAAAAGCGATCAGTAAGGCATCTATACTTTTATGCAAGTTCTTGCACAACTGTAAGAAGCCCTTCCTTAGATCACTGCTGCAGTAGTCCATTACTGATAGGGGCTTCACAAAGCTTATAAGATGGACAGTGTTGGCTGGAGCAGTGGCAGAGAAGCTGTCTAGCAATCCCAGGATAGAGATCTGTGAGAAGTTCTTGATCTAGGAAAGGCACCTACTCTGTGTGCTTTGTGAAGGTGTTACACAAGACCAAGTGTCTGCTTCCAGAATAGCACTAGATTCAATTTCCTTGAAGGTGGTACCAGATGAGGATACTGCTATGGTTATGTGCGCTTTTTGGGAGGAATTACAAAGAGATGGACTTCGAGATCCAGTTTGGAAATTGTTAGGGGACCACATTGCCCAACTAGCCTTTCTGAAGAAAAACAAAAAGCTGGTCTGTTTTCCCAATGTCTTTAGTCTTATCGAGGTAGAATCCGAGTTGTCTGTGCACATCCAGGGATTTAAGAAGTCTCATCTCTGTTCTGTGATTTTGGAAAGAAGGTTGTGTAAATGTGTGGACTGATTGAGAGAGAATTCATTTACTATCCTCATAGGAGGTTACTAGGCTAATGGCCCTTACAAGCCTAGCCAAGAGTTTATCCCCAAAAAAGAAACCTCAGTCAGCACCTGTCACCCCTGTCAGTGAGGAACAAAGGTGGAACCCCTGGGACAAATTTGTGGTTTCCCATCCACTCAAGGTTGTTCTTGAAGGTCAGCGAGACACTCCGTTTGACATGTATGGGAAGCGTTTTCCAGAGATGGGGCAGCCTCTGGGAGACAAATCTCTCTCCAGCAGGTTCTGTTGATGTCGCACACTGGATTTAGGCCCATTGAGTGGGTAATGCGCAAGGAGTTAGACTTAGGGAAGTGGAGCATCTCTAGTAGGACAGGGTCTAATATTGCCTTGTAGGTGAGAGACAGATCACCGCTGAGCAATCTGTACGATACAGAGTAAAATGATAGTGATTTGAGCCTGTCCGCATAAGACAGGTGTTAGAAGTTATGGATTCTCTTTATGATGCATTTCTGTGGCCTTTCCAGCTGGTGCAGGTGTTAGGAGATGTACATACCAAACAGGGCATTATATTCAATTATAGGTCTAATGAGGGAGGAGTAGAGAGAGGTAATAACCTTTTTTCTGGATGCAATCCCTTTACTTATAAGATGAACCAAGTAAAAGGCTTTTCTGACCACCACCGCCACATGATTGTCGAATGTGAGAGATTGTTGTCAACCTGAGTACCCAGGTCTCTCACCACAGGATATGTGCTTAGGGGTTGCCATTGATGTGTTAATTAGTAAGGACCGTGTTTTTGCCGAATGGCATGGGAACACTTTTTTTGTGTTTAAAAGGCCATGACTTTGGCACCACTTATTTGTAGCTGTGAGACCCTCTTGCAGTATATGTTAATGTCATCTGGGGAGTCAATGATGGCACCCAACTTTCAGTCATCCGCAAACTTGGTCAGCCACAGGCCCTTGGTCTTTGCCTGGACCTCTGAGAAGTAGATGCCAAACAGTAGGGATCCCAGGACAGATACCTGGGGAACACCACTATTGATTGGTCTGCTGTCTGAGTTGGTGGTGGTGCCTATTTTGACCTTGTAGGTCCCATCTGTGAGTCAGTTGACCACCTATCTGATAAGACAGGGATGAACACCAAGTTGTGTTAGCTTTTCAATTATGCCCGAGTGGAGAATTGTCCAGGTCAAGGTAAGCTGTATGTACTAACGTTCCCCTCATCCAGGGCCTTGGTGACAGTCTCAAAGAAGTCAACTAGGTTCAATTGGCAAGTTCTGCCCCTGATGAATCCGAATTGGGTAGGATTGAAGGTTTGGAGATTGCCTATGTCCTTGTTTACGAGATACATAATATGCACCATGGCTTTACAGATCACACTTGTCAAGCTAATGGGGAGAGTGTCTCCTGGGCCAGTAATGGCACCACCTTTGTGCAAGGGGATGACAAGGGTGGTTCTCCACTCTGCAGGAATGAAACCTGTACTTAAGGCTGTGGTTGAATAGGGTGCTCAGTGGAAAAGCTAGTTCTTCCTAGAGATGGTGCAGAATACAGCCTGGGGTATTATCAGGTCACATGGAAGCTGTGTTTTTTTGCCTTGGATAGGGCCTTTAACACTTGATCTACAGTGATGTGAGGTGTGGAACAAGTAATCAGGGATGTTGACTGGGCCTTTGTGGGGTGATAATGGGGGTGACGTTTGTGATGAACCAATCAGCTAGTAGGTTGGCTAAGTTGGCAGGATCAGTGTAAGTGATACCAAGTACTAATTCGGAACAAACTTGGGCTTTGCCATGGAGGTTCCTAACGTAACTGAAGAAAGACTTGTGGTTTCCCTTTATTTGGAGCCTAGTTTCAACTCACAGTTAGCTTTGAAGTTTTTCACTAGTGATCTAATTTTGCTTGTTGAGGCAGAGGGAGATTTTCCGATTTGGAATTTGTTCTTTTTAACCTTGGACAACATTTTTTTTCCTTTTGTTGTAAAGCCTGTTGATAGAGGATGCCCACCAGACAGGTTTGTGTTTCCTTGAGGAGCAGGTTGTGGTTCTGTTGGGTATTGCTGAGTCCATGCAGTTGTACAGGTGTTTGTACACTGCACTGGTGTACTGTTCAGCATAGTTGTCTGCATCCTGTGAGGGGGACAGTGGTGTGAAGCTGCTGATACTCCTCCCTTTGGATGGTGTAGTCTGCTTTTGAGAAGTTTTTTAACCTGGTTACAGCTGGGGAGGGGTGGGTTAAGCCCTGTGATGATGAAAGGAGATACTGCCAGCCCTGTGATGAAAGGAGATACTGCCAGCCCAGCTAACTGGGATTTTGTAAATAATTATATGTCATTGGTGAATATCAAAATGATTTATATAGAATGCTTGTGTTACAAATGTATTAGAATTATATGTTATGTGTATATCAAACTGCTTGTACAGACGTGTGTACTGAAAACATATTTGTAAAGTGCTGTTTGAAATGTAACCAAAGTGGGCCCTACTGGAAGAGGACAGAAATGTACATGTACTATTGTAACTGTTTAAATGTATATATTTTAACAGTAGAAACTGGGATACAGGAGGATAACCTTTGTCTAGTAAGTTTTAGAAAAATAACTGAAATTACTTTATGGCTAGGCCATAAACGTGGTATCTTTCAGGTTTCAATGCAGCAAAGGACACGATATGTATACTAGGAAACTTCCTGTATTGTCTTTAGGGTGAATTACTAGTCTGGAAAGCATGAAGGAATGCAATTGTTTTAGAACTTCCAGCATCTGCCAGAGATCTGAGGAGAAGCCCTTGTCTGTACATTTTTACAGGCAGATGCTAAATACTGCCACCTTCATCCATGGTTGCTTGGCCTGGGAACTAGCGGTTGGACGGCAAGAAATGATATCATTCTGCAAGCTAACCCAGAAGTAATATTTTGGATATTAATTTGAGAAGTCTCTTAGTGAGACACAGCATTCTGGATTCTGTCTTGGACCGGACAACTAGAAGATCCAATCACCACATCTGACTTGCTCTATAAGCAAGTTCCTTAGATTACAGTAATTCTCTTAGATACAGTCAGGAATATAGTAAAGCTTAGATATTTTTCTTTGAGACAGTCCTGCAGTATTGTTTTAAATATTTCCTGGGGGGTTTGAACTCTGATGTTACTTTGAATATATATTTAGTATTGTCTTGTTCTTTTATTAATTAAATATTTAAACCTTTCACGGTTTTGAGAGTACTTGCATATTTTATTTGGTGACACTATGAGCCACTCCTAACAGACTTGCTCTTGGTCAAACTACCATTTGTGTTAATTTCAATATTACACAGTAAGATTGGACACCCTTTGTTAAGGGCATTAAAGTAGCTGATAAGGAGTTGACTTGTGGCAGTGGTAACTACCTTATAGTTTGGGCAGAAGGGGGCATAGCTAGTAAACCTGTGCCAGCCTTTACCAGGTGTGTGTGTATAGATCAAACCTCAAAGAGTGTGTGTCAGCTACTTGGACAGGGACATGAAGCACTGGTTGGACAGAGTGCTGAAGGTCTTGGCTTTTTCATTCAGCCGAGATCTCGACTCTATAGCTGTGCCACTGGGGAGTCTTACTGGGGATCTGGTGGAAGAGGAAGAAGCCACACCCAGACTGAATGTGGTCTCTGTGTGCTCTTAAGGGAAATTGCACTGCAGAGAGTTGCATCTGGAAATACTGTATGTGTACTTATCCTCTCAGTGAACGTCCCTCACTGTTGCCAGTGGTGAGGATGGAGGCTCCTTGATTACTGGTCTGGTGGGGCATCACAAACCCCAACAGAGATACTATCCTTATGAAAGATAAGGAAGGAAGGGAGGGATGGCAGAAGCCACTGGTGCAAAAGACAGAAAGTTAAGTTTTTCCAAAATAAAGTTCAGATCCCAAGAGGGTGGGATAGCACTCCTAAGTGAAGTCAAGTGAAGGATGCCATTTAAAAACAGTTGGGACTTCAATTCTTAAGTAAGAGGTGATTAAATGGCATGCAGGCAGAAATGGAGAACAGGTGCGTCTTGATTGAGGAATCGACTGGCCTGTTTTTGAGTGGTTCACACAATAAGGACTAAACAGTAATTGCCTCAACCTGGAGGGGGTTCTCATCTTAAGACACCAGACTGAAAAGCTTTTCCACTTGGAGATGCAAGATTTTCTGTATTAAGCACGTCCACATAAAATTGGTGCCTGAAAGGAATTACATTAACCACAGTGTCAGGTTAAGCTTGTAGGTTGGGATAAAGGGGAGAGACCCTTTTCTGTGTCAAAAAGTCCACTTTGTGGGGTAACTTGTAGTACATGGTCCCTGGTTAGGTGAAAGGGGGTGACCAATGCTGCCTAGGTAAGTAGGAAGTAACAAGCAAGACTTTTCTGTCCTGTCCTATTGGCTCTTCGGTAGAACCTTTGGGATTAGAGAAAGGGGATGCATACAGGAAATTCCCATCAGAAAGACATGGTATCTATTCTCCAGGCCTGGAGACCAGCAGTCTTGGACAGAAAAAAAGATTAGATCGTCTGTTATGATTGGAGGCACATAAATCCATTTGAGGAATATCTGATCTATGCACTATATCCAGGAAAACACCTCTGTTTTGCATCCATTCATGAGGGTTTTCTATGTCACAATTTAAAGAATCTGCGAGAACATCATTTTTGGATGGAATGTAAACTGCCTGCAGGAAAAGATTTGATTTTATAACTTGCTCCCATGCCAGAAGAGCTAGCCTGCACAGCTGGTAGAACTTAGTCCCCACCCCTGTTTGTCAATGTGCCACAAATGTGGTACTGTCTGCAAAAATCCTGAGAGGCCCTCAGTTCCACTGGTGGAAGAACAACCGAAGGAGTCAAATAAGGGTTTTTCATTTCTTTGACACTGATGTGCACCCTCATCTGTTTGGGGATCACTGGCCCTGAACTGCAGCATAGCCTGTTCATGCTTCACAAGCCAGATGTGATATATCTCTGTGAAGTTTGGGAGTGGGTTGATGGAGAAAAGGCCCAGATTTAGTTGGAGCTAAAGATACACCAGTATAACCTTTTCAGAAAAGGTAATTTGGAAGCCCCAATTGTAACAGTGCTGAGAACAAAGATTTCAGGTATTACTGGTCTTTTTCATGTGTGGCTTAGCAAATTGTACCACAGTGATAGTTGCTACCAAGTAACCCAGAGTTCTTAGAATATCCCTTGCAGGAATAGACTGAAGGGGGGAGGATTAACTGAAGATGAAGATGGACTTGACTTTCTCCTGAGGAAGAAAAGCAGTCAGTCAAGTATCAGATCTGCAAGCTCAAGAACACCAGATCCCGGAACGGCATCAGATATTTCTGCAGATAGAGAGTAAATCAGTCTTTCCAGAAGAGAGACTGTGAAACAGAGATGCAGCTGTAGGGCATCCTGAAAAAAAGCCTGTATAAGAAGGTCATCTAGATTTGGAAAATTTGTATTCTCTGGGTTCTGTAAAAGGCAATGCCTGGGGTGAGGCCCTTTGTGAAAACCTTGGGAAAGGCAGATTAACAGAAAGGTATAGCAGAGAACTGAAAGAGCAATGAAAAAGCACAGAACCGGAGAAATTTTCTGATGGTGGGGTGGATAAAGACATGTAGATGTACATCCTTCAAGACTAGGGAAACTAGTTGGCGTCTGGAAGGATAAAAGAAAGTTTGCAGGGAGAGCATCTTTGAATGATGGGATCTCCAGAAATGTGTTGAGGTGAGAACTCCAGAATAAGCCTCCAAGTGCCCTCTTTCCTGGAGACCAGGAACAAGTCTTAAACAAAAGCCTTTTCTTAGCTGATGGCGAGGCACCAGTTCTATGGTGTTCTAATCGAGGAGGCCTTGTAAGAAAGGTGGAAGGAGGCGAATCTAACTGGAAATGGCAGAAAGGATTTCCCCTCAATGACAGAAATTCCCCCAAGACATCTTGAAACACTGTTGAATAGTAGAGAATACCCAACTTGTCTGTAGTGACAAATTTCCAGGCCGAAAGGGACAAGGTAAGTCTTTTTTTGACAAGGGAATTCATGAACCAATGAGGGAAGGGCCAGCAGATAGTCAGGCAAAGTCCAACTCGTCTTGAAAAGGTTTTCCAGATTTCAAATCTGATGTTTCTTAAAAAAAAAAAAAAAAAAAATATATATATATATATATATATATATATATATATATATATATATATATATATATAATCTTTATTGAATGAGTTATGACAGTCATACAATTATATAAATGAAAACCTGACATTTTCTGTTGTAAACACTATACATATCATATAATCTTCTATACAGTTCTCGTCCATCAAACATTACATAGCTCATTCAATTCTTGACTTCACTTAAACCTCATTCCTCCTCCAAAACATTATTATGTGTGTATTTTTCCCTGAATTCCCCTTTTTATTCTACGCAATTTGCTCCTACCCTTTTCTAAATAGCTCACAGTTCTTATAGTACCTCTGTTATTATACTCTACTTCTACTATGGTTGGTTTAGACCTTTGATTTTCATTTTCTAGTAACTGCTTTTTTGGCAGCCCCCTGAATTACTCAGCAAGGTCTTACTAGGTCTAGACAATTCAGATTCTGTATCAGTTCAAAAATAATTTCTTAGTTACACCAATTTGCTCATACAGTATCCGAGTAGTAGTCTGCAGATAATTTTTAAGGTCTGCCAACTCATTACATTTCCAAAAATTATGTCCCAATTACTTTTCTTCCCTATCACACCTCAGACATTTGCCATCTATCCAAGGCAAAATTCTTTGGAGTCTGCTTGCAGTATAAACAAGACCAATCCAAACATTTCCACGCAAAGACCCTAAAATCTTCTAGATTTTGTTGCATATTTGGGAGCCATACATATATCCTCCTGCTGTTTCAATGTGAATTGTTTATCCAATCTCTTTCCAATCCTTTCTAACCTCCTCTGATTGAATCCTAAATTTATCGTCCAGTATTTTATATGTCCTTCTAATTATCCCTTTTAACACCAGCCTCTGCTCTAGATTCTACTAAAAACTTTACCAGTGCTGGCCTTTCACTTAGGATCCCCATATTCCTTTCTCTTGCTATCTTCTAAAATCACTCCTAGACAGGGAAGGCAATCTCTAGCCTGCAGTCCAAATGTATTCTTGGCCTGTTCCTCTTCTATTACTTTTTCCCTCTAATTATTTGCTCCCAATACCTTGGGTTCCCTTTTTCAGTTTTCTCCAGTAAATTCCATTCCCTCTATTGCCTATTCTTTGTATCCCCAACTGTAGTAATCCCCAACAACAAAATCTCCTTCCTCCATTACCATGTTACCTTAATCCTTAATATTCATAAAGTAGCAGAAAGTATTTATGTTCTGTATGGTTATTGTTATTTTCCTAAAGAATCTGCATCCAAAATCTAAGTTTCTCCTTACTTCTTGTTTCATCATCATCCCTTTCCAATCTGAATTATAGTGTTCTGCTTGGGCTTTGTATAGGAGCCTTAACTGTGTATCACAAGTATCCATTCACATCAGGTAATCCTAAACTGCCTCATTCTACTGGAAGGTTCAACTTTATCCCACTTTACTCTTTCTGTCCTCACATCACATATAAAATCCTTCAAGTCTTTAACTGCCATCTACAACTTCTCAGCTGGTTGATAAAAATATGCCTGATCTGTGTATAAAACTAAAGGGACTAAACACTTTTACTGTTTGGATCTTGCTATCCATAAAAAAGAGCTTCCAGTTTCTCAGTTTCTGTATTATCTTTTGTTTAGTATATTTCTACATATTCTTAACTGCCGTAACAGAATCCTTTTTAACCCATACCCCCCCCCAAGTACCTTCTATTTTATTATGTCCCCATAAATATGGGCATTGTTGAACCAATTCATGTGTAGGTATATAGTTTACAGCTACTGTTTTTCTTTTATTTTCATTAATTTTGTATTCTGAAAAGACCCAAAACAGTCTCAGAATGCTTCAAAACACTGAAATGTCTTTTTTCAGGATTTATCAGGTACAAAAAATAAGCAAACTTTTCTTGAGTACCAGACCAGTTGCATGCTTTTCTTCACCTATGCTTCTAAATATAGCACAAATAAAGGGGAAAGAAGACAAACAGAACTTATCGGAAAGGAACCCCCCCCCCCCCAAAACACACACACTTTACTTTTGCCTCCAATCCCTCATATATCCTCGTAATTAACCTCATCGTGTTATGGAATGCAAATGTTTCCACTGCCCTACTCATACAATCCTGCCTTACTCTGTCAAATGCTTTCTATGCATCATGATCCAACAACAGGGGTACTTTCTTACATTCAGCTTCCCCTCTGGATCATCGCTTGATTAGTGTTGTCAAATGTTTGCCAGACCCTCCACAAAGATGACACTGATCCATACCCATCAATTTTGGCATCACCTTTGTCATGCTTCTAGCCTTTATAAACACTTTAGAATAGTGGTTTAAAATCAAAAAGGGCCTATATGAAGCTGGATCTGCTACATCTTTACCTTCTAGCTTCTCATCTTCCACAGGAATACCATCTAATCCTGGAACCTTTCCTGTAGATTGGTTACACATCACCATTTTTATCAAGTCTCCTCTTAACCGTTAGTAATAGATCCTCATCTACTGCTAACCATGGCATATTTAACTCCTCCAATAAACATTTGCATTTATACTTTTTCTTGATTTCCACATTTCTCTAATTAAAATCTGTATAAATTTCCTGAAATATTTCTTATACCGCTACAAGATCTCTGGTTACTTTCATTATTATAGGCTCCCTAAGCTTGGCAACAACCTTTTCTACATTCTGCTGCCGGAGCCACTGTGCTAAAAGCTTTTGTCCTCTGAAGTTATTAGAAAAAGTAGCTTAACAGCAGTCTTTCTAAACTCATGCATATTATCAAGGTAGTCCCTCATTTTCAGTTCAGCACTCTAATTGTTCTTTTTCTACAAGATTTCCCCCAATTCTACAATACTTCAACCTTTATCACTCACTCTAAATAACTCTTGTTACTTTAGCCATCTCTGTTTTACTTCTACCCTATCTATAAACTCCACTTTCATTTTATCTCACTTCCTAACTATATTTTCTGAAACATTTTCTATCTTCCTTAACTCCTGAATATTTTCCACTACCCATTTCTTAAATTCCTCTCCATTCAACAGACAGGCAGGGAAAAGGCCGTATCTCTCATTTTATTACTCTGAATTTTTAATTTGGTTATTATTGCTGTGTGATCTGAAATAGTTATTGGATGCTTATCAAAAACTTTAAATTAAATGCACATGCTCCTGTGAAATGCAATTTGTCTAGCATAGCCCAGCCCAGTTTTTGTACCTTGGGAAATATGTAAATTCACTCAGAGCTCGTACTACTCAGTTCACATCTTCCATACCAAATATTTTCATAAATTTCTTCAAAATCTACCCTTCTTTGTTATAGTTCCCTTCTAGGCCCCCCCAGATACATCCTCACTGTTGACAATTAAATTTCATTCCCCATCAATAAGTATTGCCACCTGCTGAAAGAAGATTCCAACTCCTTTTTCCCACATGGGTTGGGGGCGTCACTTCAACAGTGAATCATCTAGAGCCAACGCTTACCCGGCCAGTTGGCTAGCCTTGCCACAGTAGTTCTTCCACACCACACACACACACACACACACACACACACACACACACATACCACTGTGGCCACTTTAGAGTATCCAATCCACCTACAGCACATCTTTTGACTGTGGAAGGAAACTGGAGCACCCGGAGAAAACCCACATGAACAGAGGGAGGACATGCAGACTCCGCACAAAAGGCACCCTGGCAGAGAATCGAACCAGGGAATCTCTCGCTGTAAGGCAAAGACACTATCTGCTACACCGCTGTGAAAGCTGACAATTTTTCCCATAATTTTCTTAATCTCCACTGTAGCAGCTTTAGGTGGAATATAAACACATGCCACTGTAATCTTTCTCATATGCCAGTAGTTCCTTCTTACTACATATCTACCATTATCTTTTTCTCTCTTTTGTCACTATTAGAGCTCCTCTAATAATTGATAAATATACTCCCCTTTTCCTTTGTCCCGGATATTCTGATGAATAACCATCCCGAAATCCTCTATCAAATTCACATGCTCAGCTCTTTCCAAATGTGTCTCCTGTAACATGGCTATTTGCACTTTGCATTTCTTAATATATTCCACTTTCTTTTTTTGTATACACCTGTGACACCATTTACATTAAAAGATATGGAAAGTGCTCCCATTATGATGAGAAATTATTTCCACCCGTTACGCATAAAAGCTTTTTTGAAATGTCTAGTTTCAGCTTTTGTGTTACACTCATACAGTAAAGTTGGGAAAGCTGATCTTTTACACAGTTGTTTCTTGTTATATCCATTTGAACTTATGACGCATCTTAAAAATACTTTTTTGTTTTAATGAAAACTCTCAACCAAACACACCCCCGGAACACCCCTAAAACCCAATAACACACAAATTATATACAGTTTCAAATAATGAGGTTTAAACTTCCTAACAAGGACAAATGTCCCAGACTGACCGCTACGCTCAGGCTTTAACTGACCTATAATGAAGATTATCCATGTCACGACATATGGTACAGCTTCTGCTTACACTTAGTGTTGTCTGTTTTTGTATTGTCTTTATTCCTCTTTCAGGTGTTTTGTAAAAGCACTTATGCCTTTTGTTTCTTTTGTAACACTGACAGTGCCATGCCACCAATTTCAGCCTACAGCTACTGCACAAATAGTCCCTTTAATTATTTCTGCAACCTGAAAAGTGCTTCCTTACGTACTGCCCAGATGTACCAAACTACCCCACCACAAGAGTACCAACCTGCTAATGACCAACATCTAACCATATCTGAAAAAAAAAATGATCACTATACTCTTTAATCTGAAAGAAAGTTCATTAACCATTTCGAACAACTCCACTCAGCATCTATGCCAAATTTCATGAAAAGTACAGTTGTGTACCTACCATAAATGTAGATGTTAAGGAGTGTATTCACTGTTGCAGTCATTACAAGTGGGTTATCCTGCTGGATGGCTACACGCAGTCGGCCTGAATTCCAAAGTCTAGGTCCAGCGTCGGTTGCTGTCGCCTCTTCCCTGACGTCAGTGCAGCAGGGGTATAAAAGATGCAGCCGACGGCATTTTCTTCAGTTTTTCTTGCCCCAGATGTCAGGTGCCCCCAAAAGGGTAGGCTAAAAATATGTCTATAAAGCATGCATGCACCAAGTAACAAATTTCCTTCATCTACAAGCAAATACACCACACAGGTTGTATAGAATAGAGAAGTACAGGTAAGGTCCAGGAAAGATAAGGGGGATGGTGGGTGGGTAACCTGGACTGCAACAGTGAATACACTCTAACATCTACATTTATGGTAGGTACACAACTGTACTATGTTCGTGTTTCCCTGTTGCAGTCATTACAATTGGGTTGAATCCCAAAGCTAAGGTTGGGAGGCTGGAACTAAACAGAATTAGGAGCGGCTATGAGGCCCTGCAGGACTGCAGTGGCAAAGCCTGCCCTGGATTTGGAGTAGAGTGGTAAGTGGTAGTGCTTTGTAAAAGTGTGCACCGAGCTCCAGGTTGCAGCCTCTAATGTCTTTGGTTGGAACTCCCCTGAGGAAGGCTGCTGAAGTGGCTGCTGCTCTGGTTGAATGTGGCCTAATGCCCTTAGGCACTGACTTGCCATGTTGAGAATAGCATAAACGAATGCAGTGACCTATCCACTTTGAAATAGTCTGCTTTGAGATAGCCTTTCCTTGTCATCCTGCAGCATATGCTACCAGTAATTGCTCAGCCTTTCTGAATGCTTTGGTTTTGTCCAAGTAGAAGCGCAGTTGTCTATGCATGTCCAAAGAATGCAGAAGTTTCTCACCCTTATTCTGTGGGTTTGGATAAAAGGTAGGCAAATGAATAGTTTGGTTGAGGGCCACACTGGACACTACCTTAGGCATAAATGTGGGGTTTGTCCTTAGAGAAACCCTGTCTGGATGGAAAATGATAAAAGGTTCCACAGCCATGAGTGCCTGTAGCTCTGAGACTCGTCTTGCAGAGGTTATTGCTAGGAGCAGAGCTGTTTTCCATGATAAAAATTTTATATCAGCTGAAGCGGCTGGTTCAAAAGGAGGCAGAGTGAGTTTTTCCAAGACATAATTGAGGTCCCATGCAGGTATTGGTGATCTCCTTGGAGGCCGTAAGTTTTTGGCTCCTCTGAGGTACTGCCTTAATAAAGGATGAGAAAAAAAATAGGTGGCGCTGTATTGTAATGAGCTGAAATGGCAGAGGCATGAATCTTAATTGATGAAAAGGATAGTCCTTTGCCCAGCATCTCAGTTAACTATCAAAAATCTGAGGGATAAGTCATGTCAATTCCTTGTGCCTGGTTCCAAGCACAGAATCTCTTCCATTTTTCTGCATAAGATTTTCTGGTACTGGGCCTCCAAGATAACATCCATCACCGCTTTAGAGAGAGTGGTGTTTTGAAAAGCTACATTAACCGCCATGCTGCCAGATTTAGGGTCCTGAGTTGGCTGTGCAGGATTTGATTGTTTTGTTGGGTCAGTAAGTGAGGAATTTGAGGTAATGTCCATGCTGGGCATAGAGTCAAGTTCCTTAGGATTGGGTACCAGTGCTGGCGGGGCCAGTCTTGGGCAATCAGTATCATTTTTGGCTTCTCGTCTGACCTTTAGGAGTACCTTGGGGAGGAGAGGCAGTGGGGGAAAGGCATATACTGTTAAGTTTTTCCAGCTGAAAGATAGAGCATCCACTTTCCATGCTTGCTTGTGATAAGTCCTTGTGCAGAATGTCTGTAGTTGGCAGTTGTGAGGGGAGGCAAATAGATCCATGTCTGGGCATCCCCAATTCCTTGTTATCATGTTAAAGACTTGTGGATCCAATTTCCACTTCTGGGGATCCATGAGGTTCCTGCTTAGTTCGTCTGCCAGAGTATTTATCTTTCCCGGCAGGAATTGTGCTTGCAGATGTACTTGGTAAGTCAATGCTGTGTCCCACAAAGGCATGGCATGTGTGCCTCCCTGCTTGTTTATGTACCACATGACTGTAGTATTGTCCATCTATCAGTAGTTGTCCTGGATGAATTAGGTCCTTGAAGGCTGTCAGGGCATTTAGAACAGCTAGCATCTCTTTTTGATTGATATGCAGATGCTTTTGGATTGTGGACCATGAGCCCTGAATGCATCTTCCTGCCATGTGGGCCCCCCCCAGGCATAATCCGATGCGTCTGTTGTCAATGTCTGCCTAGCTGGGGGTATGGTGAATGGCTGCCCCTTGTTGTGGTGACAGGCCTTTGCCCACCATCAAAACTCCTGTTGCAGGCAGGGAATGAGTGTAATTATTGTTTCCAGACTATGGCAGTGTTGAATCCAAACACTTTTTAGATACCATTGTAGTTTCCTCATATGCAGTCTTGCATATGTAATTAGCAGAATGCAGGATGCCATGAAGCCCAAAGCCTGCAGAATTTTTCTTGCAGTTAACTGGGTGTTTACCAACTTTTTGAAATAAGTAGTCAGCTGCCTTTGTCTGGCGTGAGAAGCCATTTGGGCAGTTGTATTTAAGCTTTGCACCCAGAAATATTATCTCTTGAGAAGGTACAAGTTTTGATTTATTTTCGTTTACTGTGTACCTTAGGCACGTTAGTAATCTTTTTACAAACGCCAGATGCTGCAGTACTATGTCCTTGTTCTCTGCTTGAATAAGGCAGTCATCCAAGTAAGGATAGATTTGTATTCCTCTGTCTGCAAAATGCAATTACTGGTGCCAGGCATTTTGTGAAGACCCTGGGCGCAGTACATATGCCAAAGGGCAGTGCAGAGAATCGGTAGTGCATTGAGCCAGCTATGAATCTGAGGAATCTTCTGCATGATTGTCTGATTGGGACATGCAGGTATGCCTCTTTTAGGTCTGAAGTTACAAGCCAAGCCTTTTTGCCCAGCATGGGCAGAAGCTGCTGCAGAGTCAACATTTTGAATTCTGGAATATCCAGGAATGTGTTTAGAATTGATAGGTCCAGTACTGGCCTCCAGGCTTTGTCCTTTCTGGGCACCAAGTAAACTCTTGAATAAAATCCTTGTCTGTGGTACTTGCTGAATGGCCCTCATGTCCATGAGGGATGAAACTTGTTTTTGTGCCTCTGCCCATTGATTTTTTGGCAGGTCTAGCATACTGTTTGCCCTTGGCAGGGAGTGAAAGTGGAACCTGTAACCTTGTGACACTATGATCAAGACCCATTTGTCCTGGGTGATTAGGTGCCAGTTTTGAGAAAAAAAGTGCTAGTTTCCACCCTAAAGGAGCTGCCAGAAGAGAAGTGCTTGGCACTGGCAGGGGGAAGTCATTGGGACTGCTTTCTGTATGGCTGTGATTTGTCTTCTCCACTTTTGGAGGTAGAAGCACCCCATTGTTTAGACCTGTATGAGCCTTGGAGCTGGGATCTGCCTCTAGGGCGTCTGTATCTGCCTCTTTGTAGCCTGTCTGACACTGGAAAGGACCAATTCTTTGTAGGCCAGTGCCTGCTAAATCTTGGAGGCTGTACCTGTAAGAAATCCTTGACTGTCTGCATAGATTTAGCTTTGTCCTCAATTTTCTTTAACACCTCTTCTGCTTTAACACCAAACAAAGTATCATGCTGTAATGGAGCATCTAATAATTTTGCTTTAACATGATCAGGCAGATTCTGTTCCTTTAACCAAGCATGCCTCCTAATGACAGAACCCGTAACAGCGGCTCTGCAGGAGGCCTCCAAAGAATCAAAGCCACATTGTAAAGTATGCTTTCCAACTTGATCAGCTGCATGCAATAAATCCAGCATTTCTTTATTTTCTGCACATTCAGAATTTGTTAACATTTTCCGTTTAAGAATTGAAAATGTATTGCTGATATTTAAGCATATGAAACTGACAATTTAAAGCCCTTATAGCCAAGGTAGCAGAAGTGTAAATCTTTTTTCCCCATCTATCCAGTGCCCTGGAATCTCTGTCTGAGGGGGTAGGGTTTTTTGCAGTGGAAGCCTCGACCCCCTTAGGACCCTGAGAGATAGTTTCTGGGTCAGCAGCAGGGTTTTTAAATAGAAATTTGTGGGAGTCTGGAACCCTGTAGTATCTGTCTGGCTTGACAGGGGCTGGAGGTAAGCAGTCAGGAGTCAGACTGGACTCTGAAAATATGTCATCTACAATGTCTAGCACAGGTGGAATAGCCAGGGGCCTGTGCTGAGGCAGTAAAAGAAAGTCTCTGAGCCTTTTCTTAGATTCTGAATAATTTTGGCTCTCCCAGTGGAAATGCTCCCTCATGGTATGCAGTGTTTCCCCAAAAGAATAATCCTCAGGAGGAGAAGCTGAGGGGATAGATTCTTCAGCATCAGAATCCTCATAAGGAGGAAGAGTGTATTTCTGATCTGAAGAGGAATCAGATGAAATGGAAACCTGTTCTGAAGATTCATATTCTACCTCTTGCCTAGGAGGGGGATGAGAACCCCTGATCAAAGTAATCATGTCTTCGGCCATTTTGAGCATCTGTTTTTTTAGGCATGGAGGCCTGTCCATGGGGCTGTTGTACTTGTTTCTTTGTCTTTAAAGCTGCTTTAGTCTTTGTCTTTGAAGCTGAAGTAGTTTTAACATATAATTGTGTAGGCTTGAAAACGCCCTCAGAAACCGGTGTCTGCTCAGCGGCTCCAGACCCATCTGAGGGAAAGGTTTCTGAAGGTCCAATACCTTGAGTTTTTGTAGGCCTGGTTGACTCCACATGGGAATCTGTATCAGCCTGTGGCTCTAAAGTCGCGGTCGTCAGGGGCTGCAAAAGCGCCTCACTGAGAACCGGCGAACCAGCGACTAGCTTAGAAGAAGCCTAGTCTATTTTGGACCTCTGATGCCTGTCCTTCTCTTTTTCCTTACTTTTTTTTGTAAACTCTGGTAGTCGGCTGTTCCGATGGCATTATATAATTAAATCTTCTGCCAAAGTAATAAAATGCAAAATCGTACCAACGCTTGATAGTGCGTTGGTTAAATCTAGCACAAACCTGACAACTAGCAACGTCGTGGTCACGGCCTAGGCAAGGAGTGCAGTAAGAATGAAAATCTTTAATGGGTATTTGCTTCCCACAAGAAATACAATTATTAGCTTTTTCTGACATCGGTCTGGAGCAAGACAAAAAAAAAAAAAGTTTCCCCAACGGGGTACTTAGCTTTAAATGAAGACTTCGGATCTGAAATTCGAACTTGAAAATCTCAGGAGTCAGCCGAACGACACTTGCGAACTGCTTTTGCTTCGGGCACCACGCGGCAAGAAAGACTGAAGAAAATGGCGTTGGCTGCATCTTTTATACCCCTGCCACACTGACGTCAGGGAAGAGGCGACAGCAACAGACACCGGACCAAGACTTTGGAATTCAGGCCGACTGCGGGTAGCCTGCCAACAGGATAACCTAATTGCAATGACTGCAACAGTGAAACACGATGAACATCTAGTGCTTTAAAACAACCATTCTGTATCTGGAGTACCATACTGACAAATAACCCAAGATAAGAACCTACATTTGGTTTGGTAAGCAGCCTTCAGCTTAGGCAGACTTCGGTAAACTGGTCTGTAACTCATACCACAGCCATACGTTTCCTCATCAATAAGCAGCAGAGTTTATTTTACAACATCAAATTGAAGAAGCTTCCACCCCTTCCCGAGGGATGCTAAAGACTTTGTATTCATTGTCTGGATCTCCCTATAAAACATTATATACGTTGTTTTATTTTGGATGTTTGTTCCACAAGATCCTAACACTCTCTCTCTTCAAACCATTTAAAGCAAACATTTACAAACATACAAAGTCAAAGCCTGGCCTTGGCAGATGTGGCCTTAAAATACTGATGCTACAATCTGAACATGATCATTTTTTTTCAGATCGGGCATCTGTCATAATTTTGAGGCCCAAAACTGTGACCACCAGAAAGAGCAATAAGGGCAGTTTATTCCCCAAGATACAGTCATTCCAACAATAGAGAGGGTACAGACATGGAGACCGCCTTCAGACAAAAAGCTTTAAAATTAACTTCAGACAAAAAGCTTTAAAATTAACCTTTCCACAGATTTTAGGCAATACAATTAGAGAGAGACCTTGACGCCAATTCATTTGCAAACATATCTTCTAAACTGATAAATTTGCACCTGTTTATTTAGCACACCACATGGTGTGATTCACACTGAAAGCTTCTTCCTATAGAGATGACCTTTTCTTAAGGGTCTCCAGGGCAAGATGGCTGTCACAACTATCCTTCACCAATAACTGATGCTCTTTCATGTTACAGTGGTCCTACTTTAAATGCCCACCCAGATGCCTCAGTATTGCCTTTGTCACACCAGGAAAATACGTGACACAATATAGACAGAAAAACAAAAAAGCAGGTTCAGGGTTATTGTCCTGACCAACCAGAGCTGTTCGTTTACCTTCCGATTTCTCTGCGTTCTCTCCCCTAAAAACAGAACACACAGCAGTATTTTCTTCTGTAGTTCAATTTTTTTCCTGCCCTTTGCCTTTCACTGCTAGAAGTCAGTTTGGCTGTGACCTTAACCATTCTCCAGCAACCTATCCTTATTTCAAGGAACATCCCTAGCTCATACCTCTCAACCTCTTAGCACAAGACATCTGGACAAAGCCAAAAATAATTGGACAAAGGCCCAAAAATACAGACATTTTAAAAATTGCTCTTAAGCTGACAAAGTTGCTAGAATAAAAGATGTTTTGTTGCCTTGCATTTTCTGAAGCATATGAAGTCTGAAACTTAAATGTCCGTTATAATTTAGTAAATCCAGTCCTCACTAATTTGCCAGAAAACCACAAAATTTAAAAGGAAGAGACCAAAATTATGAAGTAAAAATCTGGGCATTCAAGAGGCATGTCCTAGATCTTCCACGTGCATTTTCTCCTTTGGGAAGAGAAAGGTGCCACCAGATAACCATTTTGAAAAAGAAGTCCCTTTCACAGCACTGGTAGATTCTCATGCACTAACAGGGGCATTCCTTTGAAGAGGAACTTTGGTAAAGCACAGACCACTACCACTTCCTGTGGCTTTTAACATCTCTTACAAACCCAGGTCACAACTGCATTTCAGATTTGCTACAGAGTCCCAGTCCTCACTTTTTGACGGGCATTTTGACAACTTGCCTGTTTCAGTTCTTTAGGAGTAATTAAATAAAAACAAAGATGGCCTTGTGATTGAACAGGGGTGGTATAAATCAATGTATTTATTTGCATTTGTTTACAGGGAAAGTTTGACGGGGCCAAAAGAAATTGATTTTAAGAGGACGCCTGGGGGGAGGCAGCTCCAAAATAAGCATGAAACTCATAACTCTTACATAGAGTGATTCAACAGACATGAAGTCACACATGCTTGAAGGAAAAGAATTTTAGGAAACAGATGTACAGTCACTTAACAGCATTCAGTAGCTCTATTTCTGCTCTAGAGAACCTTGACAGTTATTTACAACACAAAGAAACCAAGTTGTAGCAGCATATAAAAACTTTATGAGATCCGTTGGTACATATTACACTATTTACTACCCTACCACAGAGTAATACCTTCTACTTTACAATCTTGTCCAAAAAGTCAGAAGTTGGAGAGTTAGTCATACAATAAAAATAGACCAAAGTATATTGGCAAGATTAATAGAAAAAAAAAAAAAGTTGGGGGAAGCTAGTAACGGACAGCAGGCTGATCATCCAGGAGGCAAGAAGCAAGGGCAGAGCACTTCCCTTTGGTTTTGAATGTATGAAGGTTACTCATCTATTAAAGGGTGTATGTATAGTACATATACGCAACTTTCATCATGATTATTCGCCGAACAATTTTGCAACAGTCAGGAAATCCTATGTGGCACACCTCATCGCTAAGGGCTTTTCATCCAGAAAAAAGGAGGTCATTGTCCCACTGTACTCATCCCTCATTAGACCCATTAGAGTAAAATGCCCCTTTTGGTATGTGCTCACAAGACATCTGCACCAACTGGAATGGCCACAGAAATACCTCACTAAAATTATCACAAGCCTAAAGCAGATGCCCTATGCTGACAGTCTAAAAAAACTCCAGCTATACTCTGTCGCATATCGCCTACTCAGAGGCGATCTCTGCTTAACATACAAGGCCATGTCAAACCCAGTGCTGTTGGACATGCTGTACTTAAAGAAATCCCAATCCCAAAGAGCCACACGCTCCAGGGATCTAAACCTGGTCATTACAATTAACAAAACATGCTAGAGTGATAGGTTCCTGACCCAGAGACTCCCTATACTCTGGAATAGACTGCCCATACATGTCAAGTTGAGCGCCTCTTTGGCCCTCTTCAAAAGGGACCTTGACAATTGGATGGGAGATTGGTACTAGGCTATCAGCCTATCTATAAACCTATGAAGTTATAGGCACTAACATGTAACTCAGCAATTTTTCATTATCAAAGATAAATCAGTGTACATTTACTTGTCTGCAAGTCTTTTGCATACCAGTCTAAAGGACAAAATATCTGACCTGTACCCAGAACCATCTCACAACTAAAAGAAAGTGCCCTCGACTTAATGTTAGAGGTGCCACACACATTACATAAAGACAACTTACTTCTGTTAATAATGGGACTGGACTGGAGCGGAACATCAAGTCTAAGATCTGCAGGAAAATGGTAGAGAATGCAGACAGGATAAGATGAAGCATCTGAGAAGGTTTTCCTTTCAATATTACTTCACTTATTTTTACCATTATTTTTATTTATCTTTAGATCTAAAAAAAAAAGTGTGTGGAGGGGTAGTATTAGCACTGGAAAGGCTCACAGGACTGTCTTATAGAAAGAAGAGAGTCTACGACAGAATGCATAATGCACTAGCAATCCCATTTCAGAAACCATTTCAAATAATTCACATGTCAATCTCTTGCATCAGGCAGCACTTAAAAATCTATTAATTCTAATAGCACGCCATGTACCAAAATGCATCTCCCACACGATACATATCACTATTATAATAAACTCCCCTCCTGGGGCCCAGTGTACATTGTTTCTGAAGGCCGTACACAGAACCATAGACATTTAATCTGCAGTGCTGTAACCAATTTAGAGAATAATCAACATGAACAAGAGCGTATGTAATACCGCTTTTAAAGAAAGAGCGTGCGCGGCCACACACACACACACAAACCTGGCCAACACGTTTTACTACATTCCAGCAAGTTAACTATGAGCCAAATGTGAAGGCATGTTGCTTGTGTGGGCTTGTAACCAAAGAATTTTCTCATTCCCTGCATGGGCATGATGCTGAGAAAGTGAAACAAGGACACAGTAAATATGCTTAAACCCTATGTGGTCAAATCTCTGCTAGTACAGCATGTCCGGCGGAAAGTGACCTTTTCTAAATGCAGCTGAAGTTCAACCAGCAACGCACACACACACACACACACACACACACACACACACACACACACACACACACACACACACACACACACACACCCACACACACACACACACACACCCCCACTACTAGAGTTAATATACCTGCAAGGTGTTGGGGTTACGCAGAAATTTATTTCCAAATGGCCAAGTAAACTCCCACGGGTGAGGCTCAAAGGATTAAATCTGAACAGCAAGAAAAACGAAATCCCTGTATAACTCTCAACCTTGGCAGGTACTACAGCATAACAGTTTCACAGCATTCGAGTACTGAGCATGTACATTTGCTTCCTTTACAGTGCTATAGCCAGCAAAAACTATGTTGAAGAAAGTTCTATGCAATATTTAAGCAACTTTGGGACTGTAGCTGCATTGTTTAGCAGTACTGCAGTTTTGGCAAACTGAAAAATGTAAAACCATACAACAGATATGAGAAACTAATTTCAGAGAATTGTACTTGCTTTTTTCGGTTGGTGATATTCAGTAGCACACTGCAAAAACACTTGTACAATTTTTGTGTCAGCTGCTTAGGCATAAAAAACCAGAATCTTTTGTCACAGATTTCCATTACAGAGCACAACCATACAATGAATACCATATCACAAAATTGTCATTGCACAGGTGATGTGGGGAGAGACTGCGCAGAACTTACTGAATTCCACATTTAGTTTTAAGCAGTAATTTAATGAGATTTTTGGGAGTTTCAGTTTTAATAAGTGGCTGGAGGTTACTGACCAAGAAGATACATTAACCTCCCAGTTCTGCTAGAATTTCAAGGTATACAACTAATTATTTTTGTGCACACAACTCCCGGCATAGCACAATTCATTACAAGCCTTCATGAGTAAATATTTTCTAGTAATACAGATCTGCCATTACAGTTTACAGCCTACCAAAATGTCATCCCAAGTCACTGGATTAGGACTTCAGGTTGGGAGAAAAAAAATAAGTTTGATGCACAATGTTTTAATACCCATCATTTCACTAATAAAACTTTAGCGAGAAAAATCCCATCTCCCAATTCAACAGTAATCTGCATCTTAATAGGAGTTTAGCCGATGAATATAAGCAGTTTCATAATCAGTAACTGAATCTGGAAAGAATTCAAAGAAACATGCAGGTTTTGCTTAGAGGCAACTTTAATTCTGCTCTTTATGGGGGGGGGGGGGGAACTGCGGTGTCAGACCTTAATGTAATTGGGTTTTGCAAGCTATTTATAATATATTTTAATATCCAAATGTCAGGTCTGTCAGCAAATATAACAGCAGATATTCTCCAATTGTAATTTTTAAAAAAGTTCTCATCACAGGGAATCTTTACACCACCTTTCTGGCATATCACTTCACTGCCAGTCAAGTACCCCATAGGGTTATCCCTACCAAAGTCCATTCCCCGCAGAAGTCCTCATCAGTCCTAGGTGGGCACAGCAAAACTTGTCAGGGTGGGTGTTGGGAAGGAAAGTAAAAACAGCCTTTAGGCACCCAGTGAAAGATAGCTAGCATAACAAACGTGACTGCAGAAAGTTATGCTCTGATGCTGAAACTTTTAATTTTGCATGTATCCTAATTAACTATCCTATGACAGTTTTACTCAACATATGAGCAGGACAATGGAAGCAGCTGCATTTCCTGAAAAAATACAAGGCTGATTAGGAGGATATATGAGGGATTGGAGGTGAAAATTAAAGTGGGTGGGGTCCTGTCTAATAATTTCTGCTTGAGCAGATGAAGCAGGCAAGGGTGTTCTCTTTCCCCTTTATTTGCATTACATTTAGAACCACTGGCAAAGAAATTAAGGGACTTAGTAATTCAAGGATATAATTGGTAAGCAATTCAAGGCTATAACTGGTATGGTAGCCAAGAAAAGCTGGCTCTATTTGCAGATGATATTTTATACCTGACAAAACTAGAAAGAGACAATAAATATAGTGTTGTGGAATTTTGGAGGCAATTCACATCTTTTCGAGATACAAAATTAATGAAGCTAAAACAAAGGTAATAGTGGTAAATTATGAACCCACATGAACTGGTTCGGCACTATCTGTATTTATGGGGACATGATAAAATGATTTAAGAGTGTTGCTTAAAAAGGATTCTGGTGTGGCAGCTAAGGTTATGTGGAAACAGATTAAAACAAAAGATAATACAAACACTGAGAAAATGGAAGCATTGCTATATGGATATGGATAGTAAGATACAAAAAGTTTTCAAGATCCTTTAGTCTTGTACACAGGTCAAGCATATTTTTTATTAACCAGAGGAGAAGTTGTAGACAGCACTTAATAAAGAGCTGAAGGACTTTATTTGGGAGGGGAAGAGGGCAAGAGTCGAGTGGGATAAGCCGATTCTTCCAGCAGAATAGGGTGGATTGGAATTACCCAATTTGAAGGGGTACTTTAAAGGTACACAGTTAAGGTTCCTGTACATAGCACAAGCAGAAAACTATCATTCAAAGTAGAAAGGAATGATGTTGAAACAGGAGGAAGGCTCAAGAAATGAGGAAAGACTGGAATTTTAAATGCAGACTTTAAGGAAAATAATCACAGAATATTATTTACATAAAGTAGCAGAAAATATTCCAAGAACTAAGCCAATACAGGAATGGAGAAAGGGGATTCCGTCAACTGGGATGACTGCAATTAGGGATATATACAATAAACAGGGAGCTGGAATTTATTGGAGAAAACTGGCGAAGGGACCAAGGTATTAGGAGCCAATAACTATAGAGGGAACGGTAATACAATGGGAAGGTGCCAAGAATTTATTTGCACTGAAAGTTAGAGACTGCTTTCAACATCAAGGATTGATGTCAGAGTACAGGCAAAGAGAAAGAAATAGGGGGTCCTAAACAAAAGGCCAGCACTGCTAGAGCATTTAGTAGAATCTAGAATACAAGCTACCATTAAAAAAAAGGAATAAGTAGTGGAGCATACAAAATATTGCATGATAACCAAGAATCAGAGGTTACAAAGAATTGGGAATTGAGACTGGATAAGCAATTCACAAAGTAACAATGGGAGGTTATATGCATGTCTCCCAAATATGCAACAAAATCTAGAAGATTTAGGATTTTTGCTTGGAAATGTTTACACATACACATTTATACCCCAAGCAGACTCCAGATAATTTTTCCTTAGGTAGATGGCAAATGTTGAAGGTTTGACGTGGAAGAAAGGAGGTACTTGGGAACATTTTCTGGGAGTGTGGTGGGTTGACAGACTTGGATTCCATGTGGGATGCACTGCTGGAGATGCTGGATGGGCAGGTTGTTGTGATGAGGTAGATGACTTTTCTGAGCTATGATACAGAATCAAAATTGCCTAGACATGGTAAGGCCTTTGCTGTGTCTAATTATGGTGGCTGCCAAAAAAGCAATTACTAGAAAATCAAAATCTAAACCAACTATATTAGAAGTACTGAATATAGTAACAGAGATAAAACAACTGGAATTGAGATGTTTAGAAAATAGTAGGCGCAAACGATAAAGGAAAAAAATGGAAATTGCAGGAATAAAAAATACAGGGGAGGAATAAGGTTTAAAAGAAGGCAGGAATTAAATGAGCTACGTCATGTTTGAAAATGACTGGGTAAACTATAAGTGATATACAATGTTTGCAACTGGGAGCGTGTCAGTATGCTTTGTGATGTAAAATGCTTGCAACTAGGATTGTGTCGGTGTGGCTCATTATCATTTATATAAACATATAATTGCTAATGTCATAAATTATTTTTTTTAATAAGGATGGTCCTGGTTTTAAAAAAGGAGCAGGAATTGAATAATTTATGCAGTGTTGTTTAGGGTATAGGATATATAGCAATATATGTGACATATAATGTTTTTTAATGTTAATTTAGTGCAATTTGATTACTTTTGTATAAATGTAAATTTACCTAGGTCACAAGTGACAATTCAATAAAAAAAAAAAAAAAAGGAAAGAAAGAGGTCATTCCCTTAGTCATGGAGAGGAGGTTCCAGAGTTAAGGAGACACAAAGATAAAAAGACTGGACTCCAGATGACTAAGCATGTCCTGGGAACCTCAAACAACTCTTACGAAGAATGTAGGGACATAGCTGGGCAGTAGGGAGACCCAAAAGATCATTAGGTTTACAGGGAATCCAGATTGTTTAGTGCTAAAAAAACTTAAAGGCAAGACTTCAAAAAAGATAGGTGACTGAATGGGCAGCCAGTGTAGATTCCACATCACAGGAATAATTTGAAGGTAATCAGAAGTACCTGTTAAGTAATCCTGATGCAGTACTTTGTCAAACAGACCCATTTAAAGATAACTTCATTGATCATGCTGTGAGGAAATCAAGTCATGCACAACCACCAAGCAGTTGTCAGAAGGAAGGAGATGCACAACGTGAGAAATATTTCCAAAGATTAAAAGAAAACTTTATAGGTCATAGGTGTGTACTAGGCTAATGGCCCTGGGGCCTTTACAAGCCTAGCCCATAGGATTACCCTGGCATCGTGCCACTCTACTTTAGTTTCCAGTGCCTCTGTGGAGTACAGCCACTGGAGATATCCCTGGGGTGAATTTTGTATTTCCCATCCACTTGTCAAGATTTCTCTTGAAGAGGGTCAACAAGGTTCTCTGCTTGACATATTCCATAGTGTGGGCATTCTCTGGATTATGAACCTGTCCCTCCAGTAAGTTCTGTGGATTGTGATAATGAGGTTGAGGTCTCTGGAGCGTGTGTTGCAGAGGGATTGGGATTTCTTTAGATGTAGCATTTCTAACAGAGCTGGGTCAGACATGGCTTTGTAAGTCAAGCAGAGATTGCCTCTAAGTAGGCGATATGAGACAGAGAATAGTTGGAGTTGAAGTCTGTCCATATAAGAAAAGTGTTTAAGGCCTAGGATCCTCTTTGTGAGGTACTTTTGCAGCCCCTCCAGTTGTAGGTATCTAGTGAGGTACATGCCAAATGGGGCATTGTACTCAATGACTGGTCTAATGAGAGAAGAGTAGAGGAGACAATGACTTCTTTCTTCCTAGATGCAAAACCCTTAGTAATGAGATGTGCCACACAGAAGGACTTTCTGACCACAGTGGCAATGTGGTGATCAAAAGAAAGGTTGCTGTCAACCTGTGTTCCCAGACCTCTTATAACACCTTCTCTGTTCAGTGGACTACCATCAATGTGGTAATTCATGGGAACTGCATTTTCCCAAAGGGGACATTGACACATTTTTTGGCATGAGCTTAAGGCCATGGTTCTGACACCAGTCGGTCTCACTGAGGCCATTTTGTAGGATGTCAACATCACTTGGGGAGTTAATCATTCCCAACTTGCAAACGTCTGCGAACTTTGTCAACCAGAGTCCTTTAGTGTTGGCCTGGACTTCAGAGAAGTAGATGCCAAACAGGAGAGGACCCAGGACCAAACCCTGTGGGACTAGACTCATGACTAGTCGGCAGTCTGACTTGGAGTTAGCTACTTTCACACTGTGGGTTCTGTGAGCCAGTTTTCAACCCACCTAGTGATATAGGAGTCGATGACTAGCTTGGTGAGCTTTTCTATGATTCCTGAGTGGGGACTGGTATAAAAGGCCTTGGCTAGATCAAGGTAGGCTGTATGCACCTTGCCTTCATTCACAGCTCTGGTGACTGACTCAAAGTAGTCGACCAAGTTAAGCAGGCATGATCTACCCTTCACAAAACCAAACTATGTGGGATCCAGAGTTTCGAGATTCCTTATATCCTTGTTTATTAGGTCCATGATGATTCGTTCCATAGCTTTGCATATCAGACTAGTCAGGCTAATGGGGAGATATAGTTCCCAGGGTCTGTAGTCACTCCTCCTTTGTGGAGACTGATGACTGTAGCAGTGTGCCATTTGGTAGGGACAAAGCCTGAGGTGAGGCTGTGATTGAACAGGGCACACAGGTGAGGTGCCAGTTCACTCCAGCTCATGTAGAACACAGCCAGGGATATTGTTGGGTCCCATAGAAGGTGCATTCTTGTCCTTGGATAGTGCAGGTTTAACCTGTGCAGCAGTAATGCTGGGTGCCTGGCAATCTACTGGCATTGTGATTGGTCCTTTGGGGAGAGGGGTAAAGTTGGCACTGAATCTGTAGGCCAGTATATTGGCAATATCTGGTGGCTCAGTATAGGAGGCACCATTGTGCAGTAGCTCAGAGCAAATCTGGGTATTGCCATGGAGATTCGTTACATAACTATAGAAGGCCTTGTGGTTGTCTTTACTATCTGCTGCAATTCTGTTTTCATACCTAGTTTTACAGGATTTGATGAGGGAGCATACTGCTGACTGACAACTTTAGGAGTCGCTACCACATTTGTAACCTTCCATTTATTAGTAAGGTTACTGAGGCAATTGATTGCTCACAGTTTGCAACCGTACTAGTAGAATCATTATGATAGAGAATACCGATTTCCCCAAGTGTCAAATGCATTAAAAACACCAAGGTTTCCCAATCGTCTTCACAAAAGCCAACTTATTTCCACTGTAAATCACAATGGTGTCAAGGGTGGGACAAGAAGGTGGTGTGAACAGTCATGGCTATAAGTCTTGGATATGTTCCATTATATGTGGTTAACAGTCACCCAGTTTAGATGGATTTCAGACCCTCACCTATTAAAATCCACAGCAGATCTATACAGAGGAAAAACGGAGATAATGCAGAGTATCATCAGTGTAACAGTGATACTAAAGATCACACACTTTCCCCTCTCATGTCAGCTTTCCTATTGGATATGTACAAACAGAGAATAAGGAGCCTAAAACAGAACTCTGTGGGATTCTAGATGTAAACAGTACAGACTGGAGAAGAGTTTAGCCAACATGATTCACTGGGTATTAACTGTAAAGTAACAGGAAAACGATTATACTAGTACTGTTGCAAACTGTGAACAATCACCTCAATAACCTTACTAATAAATGGAAGGTTACAAATGTGGCAGTGCCTACTAAAGTTGTCAGACTCCAACAGCATGCTCCATCAAAATTTTGGTTATCGACACTACCTTTAAAGCAGTTGCAAAAAAACCCAGTGTATAATAAGTTGTGTCTACTTTATGAAATCAGTGGTCCAAACACCTCAACACAAGTCATACATGACATGGGTCCAAACTACAGGCAACAGCAAACGTGCCACAAATCAAGGTAACCAAATCTGAATAGCTAACCTTCTGAAACTTGCACCAAGCCCAAGCTACAGTCTCCTGTTAAATACAATAAGCCTTTGAGCTCAGTCCCCAGTGGGATTAGCTTGGCTCTGAAGACCCAAGCAGCCAATTCACATTCAGACAAAAAATTATTTATGAATAGAAAGACAAGTTGGACTCCCCATGCTGTTAACCTCCCAAAAGAGCATAGCTAGTCAAGCTATTACAGCAGAGAACAGCTCTCATGAGATGAACGGTGCCTACTTCTGGGAAATCTCTGCAAATAAACCACAGTTCTCATCAAGAATAAGCTTAATGCCAAAGCAGACTGAACATCACTATTTACACTTCAGGCCTTCAAAATGTTGCCTCAGGACATGAAGATCCATGTCAAACTATGTCTCACATGGTTTGTGGTGAACCAGGGATATGTGAGCCAAGGTCTCCATTCCTATAGTGGGAAACTCCATCTGGAGTAGGCAACTTCTCTGTGGGGGGGGGGGGTCCACTTGCTTCCTCTTGCAAATATACATCTCAGTCTTCCTCTCAAATCATGTATCCAAGGAGGAAGGGGAGTAAAGTTGCTCAGAAACAAGGGGTATCCTGCATTAGACCTCTAACTCCATTGTTCTTGGCTAGAAGGATGGCAAATGGTTGAGATGTCGGACAAAAGCAAGCCTTAGTGGAGTCCCAAGTGAGTGAAGATACTGCAGAGGACAAACGCAGTCAAGGTTTCAATGACAGTGTCAGTCAATATCAGTACCACCCATTGAACCAAATGAATTGACCCTAAAAGTCCAGGGACATACCCTGTTACACCAGATGTCAAGACTGAGAGTCAGTCCCATACTCATCCACAATACCCCAAACTTGAAAACAGAGGCTGAGAAACCAATTAATCCTGAGGCTGACATTATTAGGGTGAAATGTTGGCCCCAGTGATAACAAGGTTTGCTCCAAAAAGGTTGGGACCGACATCAAAGAAGATGGGTTTTGGTGCAGAGGATGTCAATGCTGACAGCAAGACTAATGTCAACAGCATCACCATCAAGGTCTATGATCTATCAAAGTTGCAGTTGACAGATTTCTGTGGAGCCAGCATTGGCCCCACAGGGACCATAACCTGTAAATGGCTATACAGAGAAGCTTGTTACAGATGAAGGACTTCTAACTGTGGGGACAGACTTGAGATCACACATGCCAGAGCACAAAAGGGCTTGTGTTACCTTTCTGTAATCAAGCACAACAGAATTACAGTAGGCTCTGCTTAAATGCATAGCTTTGGGACAGCGGTTAGTTAAGTGAAAAGCGACACCGATACAGATACAGTTACATTAATGCCAGACACACACACACACACACACACACACACACACACACACACAATGATACATTACAGAAACTTCATACAAAAGTTAGTTTATAGTGGTTTGCAATTTCAGATGACATACAATTACGTGAGCAAGAAGTCAACAGGATTAATACTACAGTAGTTGCAGGAGAAAAGCCTCTTTTCAAACTGGTACAGCACTGTACTAAAGTATCATGTGTCTACCTGCCACAGGCTACAGTACTGCTTATTTAATTTATTCTAGTGTTATTCTACTTAACGTTCAGCCTGTGTACTTTGACGTCTCTAGCTTAGAAAATCAGTATGGTATGACTTCCATCTAAAATTTTTATTCCCTATACAGTAGTCACAATGTGCCTTTTCTGACTTATGCTAGCTAAGGCAATGCATTTCAGAAGCTTTATAAAACAATGTACTGGATAAAACACTAACAGTAGTCAGTGCAGTCCCTCATGGTTTTTGTTATTGATGTCTGAACAGCTGTTTGCCGTTTCAGATGAACTACAATGTCCTTCACTCCACAGAAAGTGGAAAATGATTCACACACCTTTTGTTCCATGAATCTGTGCAATATATCCAGAGATTGAATATGGTAGTGTACTGGAGCAGCAGAGACATCATCACTGTCATCTTTTTTCGATTGCTAACAGTATATTATTCCAGAACAAATTCACAATCAGCAGCCATTTCTTCTGTTTCAAGTTGAAGTTCATCAATTGCAACATACTGCTAGAAATCATCCAACATCATGCCTGAAGGGATGCAAAAATTCTCTTCACCATTGTCTGTGACATTGTCTGAACTCAGCAAACCAAACCTAGAATTCTTGTAGCAGTTGACCATCATATATTGTGAAATTTTATTCCGTGCCTTTCTCTGCATGTGTAATGAATCCAGCACAGATAGCTTCTTGGCAAGCTCAGCAGCTGTTTTCCAAGATTCAGACATACTATCTATGACATCTACAATGTGCCACAGGACCAGTGAGCCATAGTGCTTTTTGAAGCAAGCAATAATGCCTTTAAACATTGGTTGAATAAGGGATATGGTGCTCGCTGGCAGGAACTGAAGCTTTACATTCATCAACCTTACATTATCGCTATGCGCAGCACGGGCGCTGCACAGAAACAAGATTTTCCTTTTTTTTTAGCTCTCATTCAGCTGTCAATTTTCAGAAGCCATTCTTTCTAAATTTCAGCAGTCATCCAAGAATTCTTGTTTGCTTTGTAAGTGACAGGTAACTTCTTTACATTCTTGAAAGACATTGGGTTTTTACTGCCATCCATATTGCAAGCTAATAGTAACATCATTCAATCATTCACAGCCTTTGAACCAGCAGCCTCCACACTTTTAAATGTCAATGTTCCATCCAGTAGATCTCCAATATAACCCTGTTTCATCTGCACTGAAAAAGTCACATGAATTGTAATTTTTCATGTCTGAAAAAAACGTCCACCACCCATTGCTCAGTCCCAAAATCATCTGCGTCGTTTTTATCACACTTTTTTCAAAAGAATATCGTGACGTTTCCTCCATCTCTCTAACCAATTGGACGTAGGTTTAAAATCCTCAACTCCTATGCTTTTGGCTAGTTGGTCTGCCTTTTCCATTAACAATGGATCACCAATGGGAATTTGACTTCTGGCTTGTGCAAACCAGCGCAACAGGGCATCCGACATCTTCAGCTTTCCCGACCCTCGTGTTTCCGATTTGGGTTGGCATTTCTTTGCAAGTCTAATTTCTTCTGTTTTTCAGAATTCTTCAAATTATGCTTTGGTGGACGCCTAAACGATGGAATAGAACTCCGCCATTCTCAATTATCAAGTCTTTTTAATCATGTTGACCCACTCAGCTAAAGTAATAGCACTTTTAAGAACTTTTCAACATTCTTCTACTATCCCTTAGATAAACAATAGACTTCTTGTTCATATGACTATAGTACCTACACGTAAATACACCCCATGGTCACAGCACACAGCCATACTGGCTATGCAGTTATGCAAAGCAAAATATCATGGCAGTGATCCTACACAGGATTTTACATGGCTATGCATTTAAATGAAATATGCAATTAACTGATGTGCGTTAATGCGGAATACACTCCCAATACATTTCTACTGAAAAAATGGGACTGAATGGACTCTATGCATTTAAGCAGAACATGCTTTTATCCAATATGTATTTAAGTGGAGACGACTGTACTTTGAAGGGATTTGATTGAGGATGTCTGGATGGCACAAATACATTCTCAACTTCAGCATTAGATGTGGAAGAGATAGTCGGTCCTGGGATGTTTGATTCAAGAACGCTCAAAAATCACCATCAGAGCTAGCTGGGAAACATTAGGGTGGGAGGGAGAGGCAAGATATCATTTTTAGACCTGTATTTCTTCATAACAGAATATGGAGATGAACTGTTCACATAATCTTAGTCCAGTTGGGCAGACTTATTTTAAGGTCTTTATCTTTACCCTCTTGCCTAATCAGAACAGACAGGTCCTTGGAACCTGAAGGAGCCCGAGAGAGCTTGAGGTCAAGACTGGACGGAAAAGAGTGTTGAACTAACCTTTAACTTTCCTATAGCAAACCTATTCCTCCTGCCTCTTTGTAGACTTTCCTATAGCAAACCTATTCCTCCTGCCTCTTTGTAGACTGTTTGAATGTCTTGCAAGAATCACACTGTTTCTGAAAGTGGCTTAGGCAAAGGACACAAACAGGACGCTTATTCTGAGGCAGTATTTTCTTTACAGGTTTACAATTTTTTTTAACTCATTTCCATTAATATTCTATACAGATTGCCATAAGAGACAGGGAGACAGAGACACAGACAGAGACAAAAACAAAGGAGCAGCAGGATCTTTTTACAGGGAGGTGCAAACCCAGACCACCCCCCACGCAGCTCCCCCCACCATTACTTGGCTATTTCTCCCCAGTTGCCATAAACACTGTTCAAAACTCTGTGTGCATACTGTTTTATGCTACTTCTACAATGATTACACATATTTGAATTTAATTTACAACTTTTATTTTACATTTTATAGCAGAAACATTGATAAACATTTTCTAAACCTAAACTAAGCAATGGTCTTACAATGAAAACAGGCTTAGCATTAAAACATCTCTACCTTTGAAACTCACATTCACTGAAACATAATTGAAACCCACATTCACAGAAAATGCATTTGGCATGGCAGGTTAAGTTTACCTTTGGGCTGTTTTCAAGCCATAGGCCCCTTGCACACATTTTTAGAACCATGCAAAAGTGCTTTGATTCACCATCCTAATAGTATTAATTATAAGGATCTATATTATCTTGCCAAATGACGTGTTCAGCAAACATATCTTCATCGGCAAATAAACAGCGAATGCTGAAATTAGCGAAAAGCCACATCAGTGACTTTTTTCCCCAGGGGAAAAGGCGCTTGGCCATCATCAGGGATTTGCCATTTTCCCCACTGTAGTGGGATCTCGGAGTGGATATACTTAGGGGGGTGGGGCATAGCCCCCACACTGGGGGCATGTGGGGGGTGGTGAAGCCCCCAACTTTGTAGGGTTCGAAGGTTTGTGTGGTGTTTAGTAGGCCAAGCGCTTTTTTCCTATGGGAAAAAGTAATTGATGCGCCTTTCATGATTTCAGCGTTCGTGGTTTATTTGCTGATGAAGGTGTGTTCGCCGAACACATCTTTCGGCAAGATAATATAGACTCAATTATAATATATAATAATTGAATTATATCCCTTTTATAATACAGCACCACTTGTTAGTGTGTTTTATAGTTTTGAACATTTTTCCAGTAAGCAATGAAACAAGACATATGAAGCAATAATGACAAACTGCCCAATTCAGAACACTTCAACCATCAAAAGGCTACTCAAATTTCTATCATTACAATCCACCAATATCAGTCAATATGCACAATCTCTGCAGAAGTAAAAGTCATCTGAATAAAGTAACATTAAAAAGATCTGAAACTAATAGAAAACTTTCTATTTCAATGTTTCATCTACAAATTCAGTGCCTGCTGCCCTTGCCTGCGTTACATTAAAAATGGTATGCTGGTACATTGCAATAGGGAATGGGTGGCAAGCTGGATAAACAGGTTCATAGTTACTAGGCATCTCATCCAAAGGAGGGCATACTCAGGGCTACGGTACCTCACTCCCTTAAAATACAAATTGGCATGCTGTGGGAGTAGAACCTACAGCCTTCTGCATCAAGATGCAAGTATGCTACTTGCTGTGCTACTAACACTGAATTAAAATTCCATACCACAATACTGACACCATTTGCCAAGCAAAACAGTTGCACATTTTAAAAAAACTTAGCATGAGCAGCAGTAAACTTTTCGTCCTTTGAAGCTCACCGTTCCTTGAAAATGCACTTTAAAATAAATTCCACCTGCTAACTCTCTTAACTAGGGCATTTCACTCTCTCTCACACACGCACACACCTCAACCTTAGTGCAAGAAATCTGGACAAAGCCTAAAATACTGTAAATAGGGACAGATTATAAATTTTGCTCTCATTAAAATATAAAATTCCTAGAACAGCAGGATTTGTGTTAGTAAGCATTTTTCTAAAGGATATGACATCTAAAACTATTTAGCAACATCAATCCTTTTTAGGAGGAATATGGGGCAAAAATCTGGACATTCTAGAAACTCCTGGACAGCTGAGGGGTATGCTGCCTCCCTTAGAAACTTCGTCAAACATAGTTTTACAATGTTTACTCATTCCAGCCTTGAGAATGTACATAAACAGATTTTGTCAACGTTGCGAAAACTTTAAACTCTGTGTGAACTTGGTGCGTGTGTGTGTGTGTGTGTGGGGTGGGGTCACAAAGGTATAAAGGAACTCATGGCTATGCATATAGCTGAATCTCTCTGTACTGAGGTATTCACTACCATGATGCTGCTTTAATAAATAGTGCGTTTGAATTCAGAAACTTTGATAGTTTTTAAACTGAATTTTATAGATATATGAATTAGAAAATGACCACTTTCCTTTTCAGAGCTTAAGCTAAAAAGTCCACTCTTTACAAACATTCCTTACCCTGGAAAACATCTATATATGCAACATCACAGAGACCTAGCTTAAAACCGATGACAGCACTCCTTTAATGAAGGATTTCAATACCTACCACAAGTTCAGGCCTACCACCTTAGATGAAGGCACTAAAGTTGATGGTGTCTACATATTCTTAATTCAGCTTCAGACTTGTTAGATGAGATAATGATGTGGAACTCCATTCCTCCACGTCCAACTTGGGGTTAACAAAACTCCTTACTGTGTCATACCTAACTATAGGTCCCCTCTATGAACCCCATCAGTCCACATCTCCTGCCTAACTAGTATGGTGTTCCTATGCATCAAGCCAAACACCATTATTCTAGAAGACTTCAACTACTCCTCCATTAACTGGGAAATTTGTATATCCTTGAGTATGTGTTCTCAGAAATTTCTGGATTTCATCAGTACAGGATATCTGGATCAGTTAGTCTGTACCCCAAACAGGAGTGATAAAATCCTGGACTTGGTCCTTAATATGGGACAACTTTGCTCTCCCCAAACTGCCACTTCCTCCCTGGTTAAACTGGATCACAAATCGGCCACATTCATTAAAAAAATGAAACCAAAAGCATCTTCCAATATCTCTGTTTTCAGAGATTATGTTAAGGTTACTCTACTAAAACTAAACAATGACCTGAATTATGTGGAATCTTTACTGTCAAATAGTATGCACATGTAAATAGCTGCATAGACACATCTATCCCCCTTTGAAATAAATAGAAAGCCAAATTTAAGAATAAATCCATTTAGTGGAACCCACATATAAACAGGTTCTGTAATAAAAGAAATTATTGCCTGCAAAAATAAATTTAACTCCGAGATGCTAAAGACACTCTTGCTAAACTTAATAGGGAGCTCATGTTACTTTGATCAAATCAAAGCCAGATACGAGGTAAAAATAAGTGAAGGGTAACCAGAAAGCCTTCTTTAACAATGTTGAAAGCCTCAGAAACAATGTTCAGCACTGCATAGAGCTAATAGTAAATGATGTGAAATTCCTGGACATAGGCAATTTCCTGCAGACAAATTTAGTTCAAACGTCACCCACATTTCCCCTCCTATATTCCAAGATCACATAACTGCAACTATACGTCCCCTTCAGACCTCTCAACAAATTCACAGACACTTTGAGACAAAGTACACTACTACAATGGGACCAGATAACATACCAGAAACAAGACTTGACAGACTCCTTACGCTAGTTAATGTATCAATGCCCAAGCAGGCTTCGTGCTGGCTCAATGGAGGGCAGTAACAGTCATGCTCTTGCATAAAGATGGGGTGTCAACGGACACTGTCAATGTTAGACCCATAAGCTTGACCAGCCACATCTGTAAGGCTATGGAAAGTATCATTATGAAATTAATAAATGAAGATATAGGCAATCTACAAACTTTAAATCAAGCCAGTTCAGACTCATTAAGGGCAGTTTCTGCCTACTTAACTTGGTCATCTTCTTAAAGAAGGCTAGTGAAGCAATGGAAAGGGATAAATCAGTGCACACCATATATCTATACCTCACAAAAATATTTGACACCATCCCCCATTCACATTGAAGATAAAGATTTGCATTTAAATGGGAGAGTTTAAGTAACTTGCAGGAATATAAATTGGATCACAGATGGAATCCGAGAAATCAGGTGGGCAGCTCCACCTCTGCCCAAAGAACCATTACTAGTTGTGTTTCCCAGGATTTAGTCTTTGGAGCACTCACCTTTCACATTTACTTCTCAGAGGTCAAAGCAAACTAAGGGTTTATGGGTGCTAAGTTTGCAAATGTAAACTCGTTGCCATCATAAACTCTCTATTGGACACCAAGATCCTCCAAGATGGACTTTCCCCAAACAACTAGTTTGTGTCAAAACCATGGACTACAACTAAATGCTACGAAATGTATAATGGCATTTTTTTTGGCAAGCACAACTTCCTTTGTAACCATCACACTGACAACACACCCCTGAAAGTTGATCCCGTAGTCAGGGATCTGGGAACCTGTATCAACAATAAAATGTCCTTTGATCACCAAGTATCCAGTATTGTAAAGAAGTCCTTTTTCATCACACATCGTAAATCTAAAGGTATGGTGTCCAGGTCCAGTCATGCAATCATTCCACTGTACTTGAATCTCATTAGGCTGATAGTACATTCAGCGTGTAGTTGTCCAAACACTTGCCACAAGTGGAATGACCACAGTGCTTTCTCACAACAAAAAAAATCAAAAGCCAGAGTCAAAAACTATGCAGATTGATGAGTACAGGGAAGAAGCTTCGAGACAATCAGGCTACTAACAGGTGATCTCTGCCTCACACACACAGATCAGATGATCCTATTCTATCAGATCTATCATACATTTGTAAGTCCAGTAGTAGTGGTGTAAACACCTGGTCAAGGGATCTCATTCTCTTTTGTAACATAAAAAGGACATGCTGGAGGGACAGATATCCATCACACAGAATACCACTTCTATGAAACCATCTTCCACTCCACATAAAACAAAGTACTTTTCTTATTCCATTCAAATGTAATTTGGACAACTGAATGGTAAACCGTAAATTCACCCTTGGTTTAACACCTATGCTCTTCAAAGTAAGGAGTAACAAGTAAATGTCCCAACATATCCTTCTACTGCCCACCTCTGGGCTATTCATACATAAAATACAAGTATTAAAAACTGTCATGTGAATGTACGGCTAGGCTTCTTAAAATCCTTTCAGATCAACAGTTCAGTACAAAATTATGAATCCATAAGAAAACAAAAGTACAGTTTTGTACCTACCATAAATGTAGATGTTCGAAGATCCACATTGCTGCAGTCCTTACACTTGGGTAGTCCGCTGTCCTCGGTCGGCCCGAATATCAAAGTATAAGGCTGACGTCGGTCAAGGCGCATTTGACTGACATCAGGACGTCAGGGTACAAATGCGCATGACCGACGTCATATCCTCTGTCTTTTCTTGCCCCAGATGTCAGAAGACCCTAAACATAAAGGTCAAAACCAAAAGACAGCAAACAAACAACCAACCACCCCTGCACTAGTTATATGTACAATATATACAATATACACAATATTTACAACCCAACCCACACAACCACCTCTAAGTACAGACGGGAAGGAGGGAGGTATGGACTGCAGCAATGTGGATCTTGAACATCTACATTTATGGTAGGTACAAAACTGTACTATGTTCTTCATCTCACATTGCTGCAGTCCTTACACTTGGGTAGAATCCCAAAGCAGAGGTAAGGGAGGATGGCCAAACTACAAGGAAGCAGGAGCTGCCAAAATGCCCTGCAAAACAGCAGTGGCAAAACCAGCCCTGGATTTAGAGTAAAGTGGTAGGTGATAATGCCTAGAGAAAGTATGCACTGAACTCCAAGTAGCTGCCTCCAAAATATCCTTGGTTGCCACTCCCCTCAAAAAGGCTGTCGAAGTGGCAGTAGCCCTAGTGGAATAAGGCCTAATCCCAGCTGGAATCTCCTTGCCATGATGGGAATAACAGAAAGCAATGCAAAACCCAATCCACTTAGAAATAGTTTGTTTTGACACAGGCTTGCCCTGAGAACCCAAAGCAAAAGAAAAGTACAGTTTTGTACCTACCATAAATGTAGATGTTCGAAGATCCACATTGCTGCAGTCCTAACACTTGGGTAGTCCGCTGTCCCTCGGTCGGCCCGAATATCAGAGTATAAGGCTGACGTCGGTCAAGGCGCATTTGACTGACATCAGAACGTCAGGGTACAAATGCGCATGACCGACGTCATATCCTCAGTCTTTTCTTGCCCCAGATGTCAGAAGACCCTAAAAAGAAAGGTCAAAACCCATAGACAACAACTAAACAACCAACCAGCCTAACACCAAAAATATATACAATATATACACCATACCTCAGAGGGATAACCCAGCCCACACAACCACCTCAAACTACAGAGGGGAAGGAGGGAGGGTAAATTGGACTGCAGCAATGTGGATCTTCGAACATCTACATTTATGGTAGGTACAAAACTGTACTATGTTCTTCATCTCACATTGCTGCAGTCCTAACACTTGGGTAGAATCCCAAAGCAGAGGTAAGGGAGGATGGCTAAACTATAATGTAGCAGGGGCTGCCAAAATGCCCTGCAACACAGCAGTGGCAAAACCAGCCCTGGATTTAGAGTACAGAGGAAGGTGGTAATGCCTAGAGAAGGTATGCACTAAACTCCAAGTGGCTGCCTCCAAAATATCCTTAGTAGCCACCCCCCTCAAAAAAGCTGTTGAAGTGGCAGTAGCCCTAGTGGAATGAGGCCTAATCCCAGCTGGAATCTCTTTGCCATGATGGGAATAACAGAAAGCAATGCAAAATCCAATCCACTTAGAAATAGTTTGTTTTGACACGGCCTTGCCCTGAGAGCACAAATCAAAAGAAACTAATAACTGCTGAGATTGTCTGAACCCTTTAGTTCTGTCCAAATAATATCGCAACTGCCTGTGTACATCTAAAGTGTGCAAAATCTTTTCCCCTTTAGTTTGGGGATTTGCATAAAAAGTAGGCAAATGAATAGTTTGGTTTAAAGCCACACTAGAAACCACTTTAGGCATAAATGAAGGATTAGTACGTAAAGATACCCTATCCTTATGGAAAATTAAGAAAGGCTCAACTGCCATAAGGGCCTGCAATTCAGAAACCCTTCTTGCAGAGGTAATGGCCAACAAAAAAGCAGTCTTCCATGACAAATATTTCAACTCAGCAGTAGCTGCAGGCTCAAAAGGTTGTAGAGTGAGTTTCTCCAACACAAAATTGAGATCCCATGCAGGAGTAGGAGCTCTACGTGGGGGTCTTGTATTCTTTGCCCCTCTAAGAAACTGCTTGAACAAAGGATGAGAAAACAATGGTGGGTCACAGTCGTAGTGAGCTGAAATTGCTGCAGCATGAATCTTAATAGAAGAGAAGGACAAACCTTTGTCCAATAACTCAGTAAGATATTGAAGAGCCACACTTAAATCAGGCTCAGAAACATCCAAATCCTTAGCTGCACTCCAAAATAAAAATCTCTTCCATTTATCTGCGTACACTTTCCTTGTACTAGGCCTTCTAGCTTCCAAAATCACATTCAAAACTTGTTGTGGAAGTTGAGACCCTTTATGGTTTAAAACAGAATATGCCATGCTGTTAGGTGAAGAGAGTGAAGCTTGACATTGAGCAAATGACTGTCCTCCTGGGACAACAGATGAGGAATCAAAGGCAAAGGCCATGGAGGCTTCCGTACCAGACTTCTCAGTAATGGGTACCAGTGCTGTCGAGGCCAATCTGGAGCTATCAAAATCATCCTTGGCTTGTCCTGTCTGACCTTCAGAAGTACCTTTGGGAGGAGAGGCAGAGGTGGAAAGGCATACACATGAAGATTTTTCCAACTGAAAGAAAGAGCATCCACTTTCCAAGCTGTGGGATGAAACCGCTTTGTGCAAAACTTTGGCAGCTGGTGGTTTAGTGGAGAAGCGAACAGATCTATGTCTGGAGTTCCCCAGGACACTGTCAATTTCTGAAATACATGAAGATCCAGTTTCCACTCGTGGGGATCCATGATTTGTCTGCTTAACACATCCGCTAAGGAGTTCTGTGCTCCCGGCAGAAACCTTGCCTGAAGATTTAGTTGTAAACTGAGAGCAGTCTCCCACAAAATCATTGCTTGCCTGCATAGAGGATAAGAATGTGTTCCCCCTTGCTTGTTGATGTACCACATGACAGTTGTGTTGTCTGTTAGAATCAACACCTGCCCTGGAAGAAGTAAATCCTTGAAAGCTATTAATGCAAAATGGGCTGCTAACATCTCCTTCAAGTTGATATGTAGATGCTGTAGTCTGACAGGCCACTTGTCTTGTATCCACCTTCCATTTAGATGAGCTCCCCAAGCTTTGTCTGAGGCATCTGTTGTTAAAATTTGACTCGCCTCTGGCCGGGTCACAGAGAGTCCCTTGTTTAGGTGACATTCCTGAGCCCACCACAAAAATTCCTTTTGAATGCAAGGTATTATTTGAATGACAGTGTCCAGATGCTGGCAGTGCTGTGTCCATACATTTTTGAGATACCATTGCAACTTCCTCATATGCAGTTTGGCATTGGGAAGCACCAGAATACAAGATGCCATGAACCCTAAGGCTTGAAGGACTGTCCTTGCAGTCAGCCCGGACTGAAGAGATAGATGATGGAAGTAAAGGGAAAGATTCTTTTGTTTGTCCGGGGTTAGAAAGGCCATCTGGGATGCTGTATTCAGTCTCACTCCCAGAAAGCACATGTCTTGAGAGGGTACTAGACTGGACTTTATTTCGTTCACAGAATACCCCAGGCATCTTAGCACTGCTATCACATATTCCAAATGACAAAGAAGCTCGTCCCTTCCTTGAGCCAGTATCAGGCAATCGTCCAAATAAGGATAGATTTGTATTCCTTTTAGCCTGAAGAAAGCTATCACTGGAGCCAGAACTTTTGTAAATACTCTGGCAGTAGATAAGCCAAAGGGCAATGCAGAGAACTGATAGTGAGAAGTCCCAGTCCGAAAACGCAGATACTTCCTGCAACTTAGCCTGATAGGAACATGAAGGTAAGCCTCCTTGAGATCCAAAGTTACCATCCAGTGATCCTTGCCCAGTAGAGGTAAAAGCTGTTGTAACGTCAACATTTTGAACTTGGGAATGTCCAGATAAGTGTTGAGGATAGATAAATCCAAAATTGGTCTCCACGTGTTCCCTTTTTGGCACAAGGAACAGGCGAGAATAAAATCCTAGGCCCCTTTCTGGCATAGGAACCGGCTGTATGGCCCCTATTTGGAGTAACAGAGAAATTTGCTTGTGAGCCTCTATTCTTTGTTGAGGAGGAATGTCTGGCATGCCTTTGAAAGGAGGCAAGGTATGGAAATAAAACCTGTAACCGTGATGTATGATATCCAGTACCCATCTGTCTTGGGTAATCAAACTCCAATTTTCTTTGAAAAGTGCCAACCTTCCTCCCAAAGGTGCTGCCAGGCGAGAAGGTTCTGGCAGCCGAAAAGGCAGGTCATTGGGTCTGTTTACGAAAGGACTGACCCCTGCCCTCACCCGAAGACTGCAGGAGAACTCCCTGTCCTAGGCCTAAAAGAGCCCTGACCTCTGCCCCTGCCACGTCTAGATCTACCTCTAGACTGGGAATCATAAGAAGGATACGTCCACCCTTTAGTAGGCCAATTTCTACTAAACTTTGGAGGCTGAACCTGCAAAAAATCTTTAACAGTCTGCATAGACTTAGCCTTGTCTTCCATTTTCTTTAAAACTGCCTCAACAGGAGAACCAAACAAGACATCAGATTGCAAAGGGGCATCCAGAATCCTAGTTTTAACATGGTCAGATAAATTTTGATCCCTCAGCCAGGCATGCCTGCGAAGAACTGACCCAGTGGCAGCCACCCTAGATGAGGCCTGTACAGCATCAAAACCACATTGCAAAGAATGCTTACCCACCTGTTCAGAAACATGCACCAAATCTTGTAACTCCTTACAATCAATACCTTCCGCCAGAGCATCAACCTTAGATTTCAACTGTGAAAGGAGATAATTTCGATATTTCAACATGTGAAACTGGCAATTCAAAGCTCTCATGGCTAGAGTGGAAGAAGTATAAACTTTCTTTCCCCATCTATCCAAGGCCCTGGCCTCTTTATCTGCAGGAACCGGATTCTTGACAACAGAAACCTTTACACCCTTAGGCCCCTGGCTAACAGTTTCTGGGTCTGCCCTAGGACTCTTAAAAAGATACTTATGAGCTTCAGGCACCCTGTAATACCTATCTGGTTTAACAGGAGCAGGAGGCAAAGAATCAGGATTGCAAGCCTCTGCAAACACATCTTCCACTACATTCAGAACAGGAGGTATAGCTAAAGGCCTATGCTGGGGTAAAAAAAATTCCCTAAGCCTTTTCCTGGAATCAGAGAAATCCTGACCTTCCCATTTAAAATGCTCTCTCATGGAGTGAAGGGTCTCTGAAAAAGAAAAATCCTCAGGAGGAGAAGCAGAAGGAGTAGAATCATCCACATCAGAATCAGAATAATGAGAATACTCCTGCAAGTCTTCAGCCGAAGACTCAGACACATCCGACGCCTGCTCATAATCCCCAACACAGGTTCCATCCTAGGCCTCTTATCAGGAGGGGCATAGAGCCTCTAATTAAAGTAATTAAATCTTCTGCCATTTTAAGCATGTGCTTTTGGGCACAGAACCTGAAGAACTAGGAGTGACACCCACAGAAGCAAAACTAGACCTGCCTCTAGGAGAAGCCTTGGAAGCAGAAAGAGAGGGCCTAGACACCTTAGGAAGGGAGGGAGTACAGTTACCTGAGAAGCCCCTACAGCCTGACCTGCCTCCTGGGAGGCCACATCCTGTAAAACACAGTTTCTCCCTGGGACTCCATAGAGGCCTCCGCCGGAACCACCGGTTCCACTGACGCTCTAAAGAACCGGCGTCCGGTTCACGACTCCTCTAACCTAGGTTTAACTGCCTTGTCCTTGCGCTTCTTTGAGGAAGCCGGCGTCGGAGCATCCGACGGCATATTGTAATTGCACCGCTTCCCAAAGACCAACCTGGCACAATCCAACCTACGCTTTATAGTGCGTTTATTGAACCTAGCATAAAAGCGACACCCAACAACGTCGTGCTCAGGTCCCAAACAAGGTATACACAAATTATGGTAATCCCTATGCGGTATCTGTTTCCCACAAGAAATACAGTTATTCACTTTTTCTGACATCCGGTAAACCACTGAGGCAAGAAAAAACCAAAATATTCCCCAACGGGGTACTTAACCAACTCTGACTTCGGTCTGAAACTCCGAATTCAAAAAATTTCAGAACGCCGAACGGCACTTGCAACACTGCTTCTGCATCGGACCATGCGGCAAAAAAGACTGAGGATATGACGTCGGTCATGCACATTTGTACCCTGACGTTCTGATGTCAGTCAAATGCGCCTTGACCGACGTCAGCCTTATACTCTGATATTCGGGCCGACCGAGGGACAGCGGACTACCCAAGTGTTAGGACTGCAGCAATGTGAGATGAAGAACATCAAACTGCTGAGACTGCCTGAACCCTTTAGTTCTGTCCAAATAATATCGCAACTGCCTGTGTACATCTAAAGTGTGCAAAATCTTTTCCCCCTTATTTTGGGGATTTGCATAAAAAGTAGGCAAATGAATAGTTTGGTTTAAAGCCACACTAGAAACCACTTTAGGCATAAAGGAAGGATTAGTACGTAAAGATACCCTATCCTTATGGAAAATCAAGAAAGGCTCAACCGCCATAAGGGCCTGCAATTCAGAAACCCTTCTTGCAGAGGTAATGGCCAACAAAAAAGCAGTCTTCCATGATAAATATTTCAACTCAGAAGTAGCTGCAGGCTCAAAAGGTTGTAGAGTGAGTTTCTCCAACACAAAATTGAGATCCCAAGCAGGGGCAGGAGCTTTTCGTGGGGGTCTTATATTCTTTGCCCTTCTAAGAAATTGCTTGAACAAAGGATGAGAAAACAATGGCGGGTCACAATCATAGTGAGCCGAAATTGCTGCAGCATGAACCTTAATAGAAGAGAAAGACAAACCTTTGTCCAGTAACTCAGTAAGATATTGAAGAGCCACACTCAAATTAGGCCCAGAAACATCAAAATCTTTTGCTGCACTCCAAAATAAAAATCTCTTCCATTTATCTGCGTACACTTTCCTTGTACTAGGCCTTCTAGCTTCCAAAATAACATTCAAAACTTGCTGACGAAGTGGAGGCCCACTATGGTTCAAAACAGAATATGCCAGGCTGTTAGGTGCAGAGAGTGAAGCTTGACATTGAGCAAATGGCTGTCCTCCTGTGACAACAGGTGTGGAATCGAAGGCAAAGGCCATGGAGGCTTCCGTACTAGACTTCTCAGTAATGGGTACCAGTGCTGTCGAGGCCAATCTGGAGCTATTAAAATCATCCTTGGCTTGTCCTGTCTGACCTTTAGAAGTACCTTTGGGAGGAGAGGCAGAGGTGGAAAGGCATACACATGAAGATTGCTCCAATTGAAAGAAAGCATCCACTCTCCAAGCTGTGGGATGAAACCTTTTCGTGCAAAACTTTGGCAGCTGATGGTTTAGTGGAGAAGCGAACAGATCTATGTCTGGAGTTCCCCATGACACTGTCAATTTCTGAAATACATGAGGATCCAATTTCCACTCGTGGGGATCCATAATTCGTCTGCTCAACACATCTGCTAAGGAGTTCTGTGCTCCTGGCAGAAACCTTGCCTGAAGATTGAGCTGTAAACTGAGAGCAGTCTCCCACAAAATCATTGCTTGCCTGCATAGAGGATAAGAATGTTCCCCTTGCTTGTTGATGTACCACATGACAGTTGTGTTGTCTGTTAGAATCAACACCTGCCCTGGAAGAAGTAACTCCTTGAAAGCTATTAATGCAAACTGGACTGCTAACATCTCCTTCAGGTTGATATGTAGATGTTGTAGTCTGGCAGGCCACTTGTCTTGTATCCACTTTCCATTTAGATGAGCTCCCCAAGCTTTGTCTGAGGCATCTGTCGTTAAAATCTGACTCGCCTCTGGCCGGGTCACAGAGAGTCCCTTGTTTAGGTGACATTCCTGAGCCCACCACAAAATTCCTTTTGAATGCAAGGTATTATTTGAATGACAGTGTCCAGATCTTGGCAGTGCTGTGTCCATACATTTTTGAGATACCATTGCAGCTTCCTCATATGCAGTTTGGCATTGGGAAGCACCAGAATACAAGATGCCATGAACCCTAAGGCTTGAAGGACTGTCCTTGCAGTCAGCCCGGACTGATGAGATAGTTGATGGAAGTAAAGGGATAGACTCTTTTGTTTGTCCGGGGTTAAAAAGGCCATCTGGGATGCTGTATTCAGTCTCACACCCAGAAAGCACATGTCCTGAGAGGGTACTAGACTGGACTTTATTTCGTTCACAGAATACCCCAGGCATCTTAGCACTGCTATCACATATTCCAAATGATGAAGAAGATCTTCCCTTCCTTGAGCCAGAATCAGGCAGTCGTCCAAATAAGGATAGATCTGTATTCCTTTTAGCCTGAAGAAAGCTATCACTGGAGCCAGAACTTTCGTGAACACTCTGGGCAGTAGATAAGCCAAAGGGCAATGCAGAGAACTGATAGTGAGAAGTCCCAGCTCGAAAACGCAGATACTTCCTGCAACTTAGTCTGATAGGAACATGAAGGTAAGCCTCCTTGAGATCCAAAGTTACCATCCAATGATCTTTGCCCAGCAGAGGTAAAAGCTGCTGTAACGCCAACATTTTGAACTTGGGAATGTCCAGATAAGTGTTGAGGGTAGATAAATCCAAAATTGGTCTCCACGTGTTCCCCTTCTTTGGTACTAGGAACAGGCGAGAATAAAATCCTAGGCCCACTTCTGGCATAGGGACCGGCTGTATGGCCCCTATTTGGAGTAACAGAGAAACTTGCTTGTGAGCCTCTATTCTTTGTTGAGGAGGAACGTCTGGCATGCCTTTGAAAGGAGGCAAGGTATGGAAATAAAACCTGTAACCGTGGTGTATGATATCCAATACACATCTGTCTTGGGTAATTAAACTCCAATTTTCTTTGAAAAGTGCCAACCTTCCTCCCAAAGGTGCTGCCAGACGAGAAGGCTCTGGCAGCTGAAAAGATAGGTCATTGGGTCTGTTTACGAAAGGACTGACCCCTGCCCTCACCCAAAGACTGTGCAGGAGAACTCCCTGTTCTAGGCCTGAAAGAGCCCTGAGCTCTGCCCCTACCACGTCTAGATCTACCCCTAGACTGGGAATCATAAGAAGGATACGTCCACCCCTTAGTAGGCCAATTTCTACTAAACTTTGGAGGCTGGACCTGCAAAAAATCTTTAACAGTCTGCATAGACTTAGCCTTGTCTTCCATTTTCTTTAAAACTGCCTCAACAGGAGGACCAAACACGTCAGATTGTAAAGGAGCATCTAAAATCCTTGTTTTAACATGTTCAGATAAATTTTGATCCCTCAGCCAGGCGTGCCTGCGAAGAACTGACCCAGTGGCAGCCACCCTAGACGAGGCCTGTACAGCATCAAAACCACATTGCAAAGAATGCTTACCCACCTGTTCAGAAACATGTACTAAATCTTGCAACTCTTTACAATCAATACCTTCTGCCAGAGCATCAACCTTAGACTTCAATTGTGAAAGGAGATAGTTTTGGTATTTCAACATGTGAAACTGGCAATTCAAAGCCCTCATAGCAAGAGTGGAAGAAGTATAAACTTTCTTTCCCCATCTATCCAAGGCCCTGGCCTCTTTGTCTGCAGGAACCGGATTCTTAACAACAGAAGCCTTAACACCTTTAGGCCCCTGGCTAACAGTTTCTGGGTCGCCCTAGGACTCTTAAAAGATACTTATGAGCTTCAGGCACCCTGTAATACCTATCCGGTTTAACAGGAGCAGGAGGCAAAGAATCAGGATTAAGAGAAGCCTCTGTAAAACATCTTCCACTACATCCAAAACAGGAGGAATAGCCAAAGGCCTATGCTGGGGTAAAAACAAAATTCCCTAAGCCTTTTCCTGGAATCAGAGAAGTCCTGACCTTCCCACTTAAAATGCTCCCCATGGAATGAAGAGTTTCTGAAAAGAAAAATCCTCAGGAGGAGAAGCAGAAGGAGTAGAATCATCCACATCAGAATCAGAATAAGGAGAGTACTCCTGCAAGTCTTCAGCCAAGACTCTGAAACATCTGAAGCCTGCTCAAAACTCCCTAGCTCAGGCTCCACCCTAGGTCTCTTATCAGGAGGGCCCATAGCACCCCTAATCAAAGTAATCAAATCTTCTCCCATTTTAAGCATATGCTTCTTGGGCACAGTTCCTGAAGAGCTAGGGTAACACCAACTGAAGCTAAACCTGGCCTGCCCTGGGAGAAGCCTTGGAAACAGAAGGAGAGGGCCTAACCACCCTAGGCAGGGAGGGGAGTATAGTAACCTGAGAAGCCCCATCAGCCTGGCCTGCCTCCTGAGAGGCCACATCCTGCAATAACAAAGTCTCTCCCTGGGATCCCAAAGAAACCTCCAGTGGAACCACCGGCTCCACCGACACCTCTAAAGAGCCGGCGTCCGGTACTGACGGTTCCTCTAGCCTAGGTTTAACTGCTTTGTCCTTGCGCTTCTTCGAAGAAGCGGGCGTCGGAGCATCTGACGGCATTTTATAATTGCACCGCTTCCCGAAGACTAACCTGGCACAATCTAATCTTCTCTTAATAGTGCGCTTATTGAATCTAGCACAAGAGCGACACCCAACAACGTCGTGCTCAGGCCCTAAACAAGGAATACACAAAGTATGGTAGTCTCTATGCGGTATCTGTTTCCCACAAGAAATACAATTATTCACTTTTTCTGACATCCGGTAAACCACTGAGGCAAGAAAAAACTAAAATATTCCCCAACGGGGTACTTAGCCAACTTTGACTCTGTCTGAAACTCCGAAATCGAACAATTTCAGAACGCCAACCGGCACTTGCAACGCTGCTTCTGCATCGGACCATGCGGCAAAAAAGACTGAGGATATGACGTCGGTCATGCGCATTTGTACCCTGACGTCCTGATGTCAGTCAAATGCGCCTTGACCGACGTCAGCCTTATACTTTGATATTCGGGCCGACCGAGGACAGCGGACTACCCAAGTGTAAGGACTGCAGCAATGTGAGATGAAGAACATCTGCATGCTGTCACTGCAAAATAATTGCTTACAGTTAGAGAAAGGAATAAATTAGCTAAGGGATGAAGATCTGAGCTGGCTTCAATCTACTGATCAAAATCAAACTTCTCATGCCCTCTAACTACTAGTGCAATTCAAAGAATTTATAATAAAAGCATATGCTAACTTAACTGACTTTACTGCTGTACTGACTGTAGTTAATAACTGATAAAAGACATTGTAACAGGCAGTTAAACACTAGTTTTATAAAATCTTGTGTGTTTGTATACATTTATTGAGATATATATACACACACATATATATATACACACACACACATATATATAAATAATTATAGTATGGTAGATCGAAATCTCATTAAATCAAACATAAGAGACATGATATTGCTAACTAAATACTACTGAAAATACATCACAAAGAAAGCACATTCCCTTCTGCGATCTTTGTACTTAAACCCCCTCCATAACAACGGCTCCAAGCTCTCCAATTAGTGGTAGTGTCATGGAAAGGGTTTTTTTTAAGTTAGGGTGTAGGGTTAGGATTAGTGGCAGGGGCAGAGTTAGGGTTCACGTGCATCACTAAGGAGGGCGGGTGGCTGCAATGAGGCAATGCTGTGCAAAACAACAAATTGTTACAAGCAGTACTTAACATTTGCTGGAAGAAGCACCACTGTTCTAATGATTGACCTTTGCTGGCATAGAAACCTCAGCAGATTCTCAGTTTCTGGAAGGCCAGAGGTGTTGCTTTGGCTGCAAACAGCTTTTTAAGTGTTCCGCTTAAGCTGAAAGGAATCACTGGCATTAATGTTCAACTCTTATTATAGGTCCTAACCCCAGCCACTAATTTCTTGATATTGCAGTGATATTGTCATTATTATCTTTGTCATCAATCAAGACCTAAAAACCATTTCAGTTTGCATTAATGCAAATGTATCCAATACTATGCAGTTTAGTACGTTTCTGTGCCCCCCTCTCCTTATGGTAGATATGGTGCCTCCATGTAGCATTTGCAGAACTAGAGGAAATCCCAAATACATTATCAATAGCAGTTCAAATGGTAGTGTAACACGTAATCAATACATTTTAAAATAAATTTCTGACTAAAAATTCCACAAAAGAAAACAGTTATGAGTATGTCAATTGCATTAATAAAAAAAATTCTAATTGAACTGCTGTGTGTAACACATACAGTAAACTAAGCTGTACCTACAAGTAATTCAAATATAAAGGTATATGGCAATACTACTAGACTGTTAAAAAAAAACTATGACCCTGAATCAGTCTCACTGACCATGAAGCAGCATCAGTACACAATACAAAAAGTACAATCTTGAAAATACACAACAGCATGCAAGACCTTTTACGCACATATGGACTTTTCTGCATACAACTGCATACACTACATGCATTATATATATATCTATATATTTATATATTTTAGAGCACTCGCTTCTGAATGCACGGAACAAGTGCATATCTCTCTCACACACACACACACACACACACACACACACACACACACACACCTACCTCTTACATCCACACACCCCCTACCTATTTTTTTTTTACTCACACACCTACCTCCCACTTGTACGATCATCTGCAAACTTTTCGCCCAAACCTCTTTTGGAATTCAAATACCGCGCAGGAGCAGAAGATGAAGGCGTAATCCATCAGTCACACAGACGCAGAAGCACTTGAAAGGCTTTTAATTAAAAGAAGATTAATCTCCCAGCCAGCCAATTCCAGGGGGATGCAAGTGCACCCCCTTGCACCTGCCTGCGGGACCCCTTGCACACAGACAGACACGCACACAGACAGACACGCAGGAAAAGAAAAGCCATCAGAATATTACACCAGTGTACTAGCTGTAGCAAAGTACAAGAAATCACAAGCAGCTTCAGAATTAATTTTTTTTCCTTTTAAATGCAATGAGACTCCTTAAACCGACAGAGACAATGGCAAAAAATGTACAAGTCCACTGAAACAACTAGGATAGTATACCTGACAGAGGGACAGGAAGTTGACTTACACAACTGACAAATACGAATAAAAAATGAAAAGAGCTGAAGTGAAAAATGCGGAATTAACAAAAATATCAGTGATCAAAGAGAAAAGGAGTAGATGCCATTTTCATACAGAAAACCTAAAAAAAAACAAAAAAAAACCACTTGAGTAGCCTGAACTAGTTTTAGAGAGTTGAATTTCACAGCACATGGCACAACCAGATCTTGACAGGGTTCCTCCTTGCAGAGCACTATGGGCAAAGGGGCAGCCTTAAATCTACTAATTTTTTTTTGTTTGTTTTCTTTATTCCCCCTATGGCACCAGCTATCAGTGTGCATCCCAGTGCCTCAGTTCGTTGTCAAGTCAATCTACCCCAGCTATAATACTCTCAGACTCTCTCCAACCAAACTGGATTTAGCATGGAGCTAAGGTTGGGACCTCGCATCATGCTGCTGGTGCTGCTATGGGTGGGGGGGTTCTTACTTGACCTAGCTGGTTTCCCCACTCTAGCATGTGTGCAAATCATAAGGGGGACACAAAATGGGAGATTAAGCTGGCAAACCTTCCCAACGACCCTATAAAAATACTTGATCTTTAACTGCTGTGTGTGCCCATATGTACATCCCCTCCCTCCCAGAAGAGTACTCATCCTCCCTGCCAGCACGTCAGATGCCCTAGCAGCTAACCAAACCTGTACCGCCTGGACCGCAGTTCATAGGCGTTTACTAGGCTAATGACCACAAGGGCCTTTTTAAGCCTAGCTATAGATCCCAAATCTCTGGCAAGTTCTGATGCACTTGATAAGTATAAGCAGGGAATTGGGAGATATTTGCAAGCAGGGGCCTGGGAGATGAACCATTTACAGGCTGTTCATTAGAGAAATAGGTGCCAGGCCAGAAATGCATTTCCAGTTCTCCAACCAAATATCCAAGTTAGACTTCAATTGGGTTAGGGAAGAACTCTGTTTCACATGGATGGGGAGCCTGTTCCATAGATGGTATAGTCTTTGGGACACATAACCTTGCCTGTGACCTGATGGAGAGAAAGTAATTCTGGTGCTGTTTGTTTTGCAGATATGCAGGAGGTCCATCAGAGTAAGGGTTTACCCCTCAACACCACAGCCCTGGCTGCTTTAGAGTGGCAGACTAAAATGAACCTTTCCATCTTGAAGTAATAAACACCACATGTAAAAGAACATTTCACTGGTCATGGGACAGATTTTTAAGGAGATGCCTCCTTTGTTGTGTTCATATTAGTATGCCAGACAATACAAGGTAAACAACCTTTAATGTTAAAATTCTACCAGAACATCAGGAACCTCTCAACATGGTGAGCAGATATGTTCGAAGTGATAAGCTCATGAATGCACTACGATAAAGGAGAACAGCAGAGAAATTTCAACTCGCACGGTTTTTCTGTCAAGATCTACTGCGGTGGTGGTGCTGCGGCAGCGTTGTCGCCTCACAGTAAGACGTTGTCCTGTTCGATTCTCAGCTAGAGTGTCTTCTGTGTGGAGACATGCGTTGATGGGCGTACCTTCATTGAAGGTTGTGTGCCAGGGCTGGCAACTCGGCACGTAAAAATCTGCTGCCAATCATTAGCAGACCGGAGTTCCGCTGTGGCGACCCCCAACTGGGAAAAGCCGAAAGACAACAACGTTTTTTCTGTCAAGACGCCACCCTCCCAACAAGGCAGAATCAGTATGCTATGTCTAGCTTCTACTGTTCATTTAAAAAGTACTCCAACGTCAACATGCATTAACTTACACATACAAGTATGTACAACAGATTTAGTTTCTATTCTCAGATTAAATTTGTATACAGTTTTACAGTTACCCAGGGCAGCAATTACAGATTTCAGAAGCAGAATTGTTTCAGAACAGCAATGACAAATATTACATTTAACCACATGGCATTCACCGTCTCTACAAAAGGTGATGCACTTGCATCAAAACATATCAGTGCAGGGTTGGATCACAAGAAATAAATATACCAAGAAAGGAACATGATTAACTGAGGTCAGCTTCAAGGAGCAGAACTAGGATCATTCCCTTGGTATGTACAGGTAAAAGCTACCTATAAAAAAAGAACAGCAACACTTTTGTTCAGGGCAAGTGAGGATTATAACCCCTCCTTTTCACAGGAGGCATGGAAATGTTGAGTACAACAATTAACAATTGTCACCTGGGCGAAGGAGACAGTCAACATAAAAAAAGAAAGACTTTTTTTGCTAAATAAAGCACTCCTACAGAAGCACTCTGTAGCACCTGTTTACTAGTGTACTGCTTAGATGAGAATGTTGACTTTACAGTGCGAAATCCAGTGATCTGGCAGTTACCACACAGGAGTAAGACTCTGCTTTACAGAAGCAGTTTCCTGTACCAAAAGTAAAAATAAATGATTCTTTAACATTTTCATTTGAGCACAGTGCAACTCTGAGCAGATCACTTAACCAAACAGTGCTTCTGGGTTGCCCTTTAAAGGGGAAACTTGTGACCATTTGGGCAGTTCTGCAGGAAGTATTAATACCCATACAGATATCACAGAACTGTTAGTGTGAAGCAAGGTTAAAGAAAAAAGCAATGATTGCAGATTCACAGAAAAAGTCATGGGGAACAGGAACAATGAAGGGACAAATTACAAGTGGGGACGCAAGTGAACATGGAGAATAACAAGCATGGATCTGCAGTTCCACTAGAACAGAGAGTGGACATGTCTGCAGTGATGCAGAGAAACCTAAACAATGTTGACAGAGAATTACAATTTGAAGTGGGTGGACCAAGTAAAAAAAAGAAAAAAAAAAATGTTGCAAGTGACTGCATGAAACAAAGTGAATACTATTTGCTGAAACATTCTGAACTTCAGACACTGGATGAAATGTAAGATTAGTTGCTTGTAGAATGTATACCCCTCTACTCAGATGAAATGCCGTTAGGACTGTTGCTTAACAGAAAAGAAATTTACAAATAACATTATCTGTTTCTTACTTAATGTCTCCATAAACAGAATACTGGCGATTTAAAAAGATGCACAGGTTTGGGCAGTGCAAAGCATCATTTGCAAAAAACTAACAACAATTAATGTCAGAAACAAGACTGACAAGATGGCAGCCATCATGGATGGATTTATTGAGCAGCACATGATAGAGTTAGGACTTTTCTGGGCACATTATTTGCCTCTTTACATGAAAAGGAATCTGCTTATACAGCACATCTGCACAGGTTTGAAGTGGGTTATGAAAAATACTCGTGTATACTGACAGAGGTTACACACCACCACACTACAAAAAAGGTTCATGCTATCCATACCATCAGTAAGAAGGACATGATGGGGAAGACATTGTGCGGTATCAGTAGAGTATGAAAGACAAAAGTGCAGTCTTTTTTTTTTTTTTTTTTTAAAGTTGTGCAAGTGTGTACATAATTGTATGTGCATTGGGGTGGGTAGCAGGCAAAATGGCAAAAGTGGTCATACTGACTTAACCTTAACAGTTTGAGGGTCCAGTAATTATGAGAGTTTTTGAAGCTGTACTCCTGCAGTTTCAGTTCCTACTAAAAATTACATGTTTTATCAGAAATACTGCTGAATGGCTGCAGTGTAAACCTGTGTATACTCCCTACTGTTCTAAAATCTGTTCCAGAATAGAATGTACCTTGCTCTGAGGCTGCTTCAGCTATTACTGTTTAACCTCCCCCCCTTCATATGGCAACAAGATCAAACAAGTTGATACAGTCCTGCTAAGATAAACCTTCCTGGTTCCCTAAGGCAACAGAATTAACTGAAAACAGTGTTAAACTCTATTTGGGAATGTTGAATAATCCAGAATGTCAAGTCTTTGATGAAATTTTGCCATAGGACTTGAGTTCAGTTTTTTTCAGTTTAGCTTCCAGTAGGGTTACATTCTTTCCCACTCCACCAAAGCAGTCACCTGACAGCAATATCAGAAAGCTTCTCTAAAACAATTGCTTCACTCAACACTAACGTTTTGCATAGACGTGCAAGAATTACACAGATCGGGGAAGAAAAGTACAGTTTTGTACCTACCATAAATGTAGATGTTCGAAGATCCACATTGCTGCAGTCCTAACACTTGGGTAGTCCGCTGTCCCAGTCGGCCCGAATACCAAAGTATGTCAAGGCGCATTAATCTGACGCCAGGACGCCAGGGTACAAATGCGCTTGACCGACGTCATTTCCTCAGTCTTTTCTTGCCCCAGATGTCAGAAGACCCTAAAAAGATAAGGCCAAAACCAAAAAACACCAAACACTCCTGTACCAAACATATGTACAATATATACAAATTTACAAAGTACAACCCCACCCACACAACCACCCCTAAACACAGAGGGAAGGAGGGAGACTGCAGCAATGTGGATCTTCGAACATCTACATTTATGGTAGGTACAAAACTGTACTATGTTCTTCATCTCACATTGCTGCAGTCCTAACACTTGGGTAGAATCCCAAAGCAGAGGTAAGGGAGGCTGGCAAATCACAAAGAAGCTGGAGCTGACAACATGCCCTGCAAAACAGCCGTGGCAAAACCAGCCCTAGATTTAGAGTAGAGAGGAAGGTGGTAATGCTTAGAGAAAGTATGCACTGAACTCCAAGTAGCTGCCTCCAAAATATCCTTAGTTGCCACCCCTTAGAAATGCTGTTGAAGTGGCAGTAGCCCTAGTGGAATGAGGCCTAATCCCAGCTGGAATCTCCTTGCCATGATGGGAATAACAAAATGCAATGCAAAACCCAATCCACTTAGAAATAGTTTGTTTTGACACAGGCTTGCCCTGAGAACTCAAAGCAAAAGAAACAAACAACTGCTGAGACTGCCTAAAATCCTTAGTCCTGCTTAAATAATAACGCAACTGCCTGTGTACATCTAAAGTGTGCAAAATCTTTTCCCCTTATTTTGGGGATCTGCATAAAAGTAGGCAAATGAATAGTTTGGTTTAAAGCCACACTAGAAACCACTTTAGGCATAAAGGAAGGATTAGAGATACCCTATCCTTATGAAAAATCAGGAAAGGCTCAACCGCCATAAGGGCCTGCAATTCAGACACCCTTCTTGCAGAGGTAATGGCTAACAAAAAGCAGTCTTCCATGACAAATATTTCAATTCAGCAGTAGCTGCAGGCTCAAAAGGTTGTAGAGTGAGTTTCTCCAACACAAAATTGAGGTCCCAAGCAGGAGTAGGAGCTCTGGGTCTTATATTCTTTGCCCCTCTAAGAAATTGCTTGAATAAAGGATGAGAAAACAATGGTGGGTCACAATCATAGTGAGCTGAAATTGCTGCAGCATGAATCTTAATGGAAGAGAAAGACAAACCTTTGTCCAATAACTCAGTAAGATATTGAAGAGCCACACTCAAATTTGGCTCAGAAACATCCAAATCCTTTGCTGTACACCAAAATAAAAATCTCTTCCATTTTCCTACTTTCCTTGTACTAGGTCTTCTGGCTTCCATAATCACATTCAAAACTTGTTGAGGAAGCTGAGACCTGCTATGGTTCAAAATAGAATATGCCAGGCTGTTAGATGAAGAGAGTGAAGCTTGACATTGAGTAGATGCCCGTCCTTCTGAGACAATAGGTGTGGAATCAAAGGTAAGGACCATGGAGGCTTCCTTACCAGACTCCTCAGCAATGGGTACCAGTGCTGCCGAGGCCAATCTGGAGCTATTAAAATCATCCTTGGCTTGTCTTGTCTGACCTTTAGGAGTACCTTTGGGAGGAGAGGCAGAGGTGGAAAGGCATACACATGAAGATTTTTCCAACTGAAAGAAAGAGCATCCACTTTCCAGGCTGTGTGATGAAACCTTTTCAAAACTTTGGCAGCTGGTGGTTTAGTGGAGAAGCGAACAGATCTATGTCTGGAGTTCCCAGGACACTGTCAATGTCTGAAATACATGAAGATCCAGTTTCCACTCGTGGGGATCCATGATTTGCCTGCTTAACACATCTGCTAAGGAGTTCTGTGCTCCTGGCAGAAACCTTGCCTGAAGATTTAGTTGGCAGTCTCCACAAAATCATTGCTTGCCTGCATAGAGGATAAGAATGTGTTCCCCTGTTTGTTGATGTACCACATGACAGTTGTGTTGTCTGTTAGAATCAACACCTGCCCTGGAAGAAGTAAATCCTTGAAAGCCAGTAATGCAAACTGGACTGCTAACATCTCCTTCATGTTGATATGTAGATGCTGTAGTCTGGCAGGCCACTTGTCTTGTATCCACTTTCCATTCAGATGAGCTCCCCAAGCTTTGTCTGAGGCATCTGTTGTTAGAATCTGACTCTCTGGCCGGGTCACAGAGAGTCCCTTGTTTAGGTGACATTCCTGAGCCCACCACAAAAATTCCTTTTGAATGCAAGGTATTATTTGAATGACAGTGTCCAAATGCTGGCAGTGCTGTGTCCATACATTTTTGAGATACCACTGTAGCTTCCTCATATGCAGTTTGGCATTGGGAAGCACCAGAATACAAGATGCCATGAACCCTAAGGCTTGAAGGACTGTCCTTGCAGTCAGCCCGGACTGATGAGATAGTTGATGGAAGTAAAGAGAAAGATTCTTTTGTTTGTCCGGGGTTAAAAGGCCATCTGGGTTGCTGTATTCAGTCTCACACCCAGAAAGCACATGACCTGAGAGCGTACTAGACCGGACTTTATTTCGGTCACAGAATAGCCGAGGCAGCTTAGCACGGCTATCACATATTGCAAATGACGAAGAAGCTCGTCCCTTCCTTGAGCCAGAAGCAGGCAATCGTCCAAATAAGGATAGATTTGTATTCCTTTTAGCCTGAAGAAAGCTATCACTGGAGCCAGAAGTAGATAAGCCAAAGGGCAATGCAGAGAACTGATAATGAGAATTAGATACTTCCTGCAAATTAGTCTGATAGGAACATGAAGGTAAGCTTCCTTGAGATCCAAAGTTACCATCCAGTGATCTTTGCCCAGCAGAGGTAAAAGCTGTTGTAACGCCAACATTTTGAACTTGGGAATGTCCAGATAAGTGTTGAGGATAGACAGATCCAAAATTGGTCTCCGGAACAGGCGAGAATAAAATCCTAGGCCCCTTTCTGGCATAGGAACCGCTGAATGGCCCCTATTTGGAGCAACAGAGAAATTTGCCTGTGAGCCTCTTTCCTTTGTTGAGGAGGAATGTCTGGCATGCCTTTGAAAGGAGGCAAGGTATGGAAATAAAACCTGTAACTGTGGTGAATGATATCCAATACCCATCTGTCTTGGGTAATTTGAAAAGTGCCAACCTTCCTCCCAAAGGTGCTGCCAGGCGAGAAGATTCTGGCAGCTGAAAAGGCAGGTCATTGGGTCTGTTTACGAAAGGACTGACCCCTGCCCTCACCAGAAGACTGAAGGTGAACTCCCTGTTCTAGGCCTAAAAGAACCTTGAGCTCTGCCCCTACCACGTCAGACCCTACCCTAGACTGGGAATCATAAGCAGGATATGTCCACCCCTTGGTAGGCCAATTTCTACTAAACTTTGGAGGCTGAACCTGCAAAAATCTTTAACAGTCTGCATAGACTTAGCCTTGTCTTCCATTTTCTTTAGAACTGCTTCCACAGGAGAACCAAACAACACATCAGATTGTAAAGGAGCATCTAAAATCCTTGTCTTCACATGCTCAGCTAAAGTCTGATCCCTCAGCCAGGCGACTGAACCAGTGGCAGCCACCCTACCCCGAGGCCTGCACAGCATCAAAACCACATTGCAAAGAATGCTTACCCACCTGTTCAGAAACATGAACTAAATCCTGCAACTCTTACACTCAATACCTTCCGCCAAAGCATCTACCTTAGACTTTAATTGTGAAAGGAGATAATTTTGGTATTTCAACATGTGAAACTGGCAATTCAAAGCTCTCATGGCCAAAGTGGAAGAAGTATACACTTTCTTTCCCCATCTATCCAAAGCCCTTGCCTCTTTATCCGGAGGAACAGGATTTTAACAACAGAAGCCTTAACACCTTTAGGCCCCTGTGAAACAGTTTCTGGGTCTGCCCTAGGACTCTTAAAAGATACTTATGAGCTTCAGGCACCCTATAATATCTATCCGGTTTAACTGGAGCAGGAGGCAAAGAATCAGGGTTCAAGAAGCCTCTGCAAAAACATCCTCCACCACATCTAGAACAGGAGGTATAGCTAAAGGCCTATGCTGGGGTAGAAACAAAATTCCCTAAGCCTTTTCCTGGAATCAGAGAAATCCTGACCTTCCCATTTAAAATGCTCCCTCATGGAATGAAGAGTCTCTGAAAATGAAAAATCCTCAGGAGAAGAAGCAGAAGGAGTAGAATCATCCACATCAGAATCAGAGTAAGGAATACTCCTGCAAGTCTTCAGCCAAGACTCAGAAGCATCCGAACACTGCTCAAAACTCCCAAGCTCAGGTTCCACCCTAGGCCTCTTATCAGGAGGGGCATAGAACCTCTAATCATTGTAATCAAATCTTCTGCCATCTTAAGCATATGCTTCAGACCCTGAAGAACTAGGGGTAACACCTGAAACAAAACCTGGCCTGCCCCTGGGAGAAGCCTTGGAGGGCCTAACCACCTTAGGAAGGGAGGGAAGAACAGCCTCCTGAGAGGTCACATCTTGCAGTAATAAAGTCTCTCCCTGGGATTCCAGAGACTAAAGAACCGGCGTCCGGTTCTTCCAGCCTAGGCTTTGCTGTTTTGTCCTTGCGCTTTTTGAGAGCATCCGACGGCATTTTATAATTACACCGCTTCCCAAAAACTAACCTGGCACAATTTAATCTTCTCTTTATAGTGCGTTTATTAAATCTAGCACAAAGCGACGCCAACAACGCCGTGTTCAGGCCCTAACAAGGTATACACAAGGTATGGTAATCCCTATGAGGTATCTGTTTCCCACAAGAAATACAGTTATTCACTTTTTCTGACATCCGTAAAATACTGAGGCAAGAAAAAAAAATATTCAACTTGGATTCGGTCTGAAACTCCGACTTCGGAAAATCTCAGAACGCCAACCTGCACTTGCAAAACTGCTTCTGCATCGGACCATGCGGCAAAAAAGACTGAGGAAATGGCGGTCATGCGCATTTGTACCCTGACGCCCTGATAGCCAGACTAATGCTCGACTGGGACAGCGGACTACCCAAGTGTTAGGACTGCAGCAATGTGAGATGAAGAACATCTTCAGTTTCAACAAGTTGCGCCTTGCTCAAAGGCTAGTAACTTGCAGCTATATGCTACCAGCTAGTGTACATTGAACTGCTGTCCATCTTCTATTAGCGGGACAGTGTCCACACTGCCCCATTATCCCAACTCAGGAAAGTTCCCTGACCACTGTATGTCCAGAGTCATTTTAGCCTCCGAGCTGGCCCTCAAGGAAAGAATATGATGCTGCAACCAAAACAGACAGGCATAGGTCTGCTATTTTAACATACAAGTTCAGCCATAGCTAATATTGTGTCTTTCGGCTTTTCCCGGTTAGGAGTCGCCACAGTGGAACGGTCTGCTAATAATTGGCAGTAGATTTTTACGTGCCAAGTTGACAACTTAAAGGTGTGCGACAGTTTAACAGAATTCATGTAACATGACTGAGTTTTCTTTCTGCAGCCACCAACAGAAAAGGATGAAAAAGTAAGCTCAACAGGCAGCTGTGTGTTTCACTCTCATCAAATCAAAGTAAAAAATAAATCAATTAAAAAGATCAAAGCTGCAGAACATTTGTTACAAAAACTAGTTACTGTCCACTTAGAAACTTTACAAAATGCCCATCTCTGAAGTAGAGGAATAAAGCCTTATGATATAGATAACCAGATTGGCTGTCACCATTTAGCTTATATTGGAAGGATGGAGAGATGGATTCCAGTTGGTCAATCTCCACAACCCAAGCAGGGGCTTGCACAGCACCAAAAATTGCCTTTACCATGGATATGGGCTTGGAGAGAAACACTGATGTAGTCCTTATTGGGTGGAAGCACACACAAACTAGCAGGGTTGTAGGATGTTTAATTGCAACAGGGGTGCTAATATCAGCCACAGTGGAGGGTTTAGGTCCTCAGATACGTTCTCACTGACTGGACTAACCATCTGTACTGGCTGGCTAAATCCTGCACCACCCTCCCCCCAGTTGGCTCTTACTGTCAGTGGGATTCCCCTTTGGTAATGGAACAAATAGGATGTGGTTTAATGGTCAGCAGGCACACCAGTGAAAAGCACCTAGAAAACACATGACAGAGAATAACAGGACATGCATTAACAAGCATTTTCTAAATTGTAGGTCTAACCGTAATGTCTGGCATTAATTGCAGACACTAATTCAAACTGTTGTCATAAAAACAAATTTCATGAGAGATAGCTCAACATTTTAAGACAGAATAACAGAGGTCTCGAACAACCTTTATTAGTTGACAGGTATGACTAAAATTCCTGTTGGGTTGAGTTATAACTAGAAGAGTCCAAGGTTATTCGGTACTAAGTGCACATCTTATCAAAAAGAACCATTGATCTTTATGGGCTCCACCCTCCAGTATATGGAACAAACTTGCCTCAGTGCCTAAAGCACTGTTTTTCCTCCAAAGCTCATCAATGTTGCTCTGCTCAGACTGCCAAGCAACAATGTCTTCTGCAAACATTGCTTAAATGAACCAGACACCCACAATGGGTCTTCGAAAATGAAATAAAAATAAATAAAAACTTTTTTTTTTTTTTTTTACGTTTGCAGGACGGCAAGCCCCCCCTGCACCCCCACACTCCCTGGTAAATATACCAGCCTCAAGATCACACTACAGTGAGGAAAATTTCCTGTTCCATGCTGTACGGCGATCTCCGTTCAAAATGTTCAAAGTTTCAAAACTTCGATCATATGTTCTCAGCTGTAGGACATTCAAAGTTTTGAAACTTCAGTAATCTGATAGGGACTCCCCACAATACATGCAAGCTTTTATTTTTTATATGGCTTTATTGGTTTCTGCTGGATGTACAAAGGCAAAACTATGCTTCTTTCAGCTTTTCCCGGTTAGGGGGTCGCCAGAGTGGATCACCTGTCTGCTCATGATTGGCAGTAGAGTTTTTACGGTGTCGAGTTGCCAGCCTGGCGCCCAACTTTCCACGTAAGGCACACACACGCACTCACGCCTAGGGCCAATTTAGAGTGTCCAATCCACCTACAGCATGTCTTTGGGACGTGGGAGGAAACTCGAGCACCTGGAAGAAACCCACGCAACCACAGGGAGGACATGCAGACTCCACACACAAGGCACCCCAGCAGAGGATCGAACTGGCAAACCTCTTGCTGTGAGGCGACAACGCTAACCGCTGCCCCACAGTGGTCACCCTCAAGGCAAGGCTGAATTAGGCAAAAGGTAACAGAGCAAGTTTATTGGTCTATGCACTTCCACTGATACAGCCTCCTTTTCTGCTGTCTTTCCTATTGTTTGACACAATCCTAATGCACTGGGTTCAGGTAATGGCCACACAGACTAGGGTACACAGAAACTACTAGTGTACCTAGAAACTGAAATCTGTATCATAACAGGAGTGCAACAGACTAAGCAGTACTACATTACTAGAGGTTTGCTGTAGTAACCTACCTAGTACCAAGACTGCTGTGGCACTGTGGCTTACTATATTCTTCAACACTGCTACTGCACACTTAAACCAGATGAGGGTTCCCCATGATCTCTGCACCATTATAGAATGGTCAAGGCACCATGTTCTAGCACAGGACTGCCTTAGTCTGTGCTGCCATCTGAACTGGGTAACAAAATAGCCTCCCTCCACAGATATGGAAATACTTAACTGCGGTATGATAATGCATGATCTCCATGTACCACTCCACACCCAGTCCCAGATCAGGACTAACAGACTGCTCTGCCTAAGACTGGGATAACACACACTCGCTTCTGCCACAGATATGCAAAGGCCAAAGAACAGCTCTTCCCCTTCACCATTTCCATGACACTTTTAGCTGTATTTCAGGGTTGCTTCATCCTGCAAACAGGACTGCCATGGCATGTTTCTGCCCAGCCCCCGGGTTAACAAAGAGCACCATGTTCGATCTCAGTGTTGTACTGATGCATTTGGCTTTACTCCAGTTCTGCAGTCACATCCTCTACAAAAGTAGATTCTGAGGTCAGAGAAAGAACAATTTGGCTTACACATCTGGCCCATTTCCTTACCCCAGGTAAGGAAGCTGTAGAGCTTACTTTAACAGAATCCTACTTATGCCTCAGACTCTCAAATTGCCTTACTTTGGTCTTGTGCATTCTTAAAATTCGTTACAGTTATTGACTCTGCAACCTTTTCAAGAGAATATCCCATTCACATGCCACTATCCGAGAAATAAAAACCTGTGAATTCCCTTAAGCTGCCCTATTTATTGTCAAACACTTTTTGACAAATGGCACCCATTTCTACTACACAGACTTCCTTAGTACGGAATGTTTGCTTCTAGTCTACAGGTGGCTTTTGATGAAGAGCCGCAGCATTTTGTTGCATCTCGTTTCATACCAAAATGCAGTCTTACCAACAATGAATAAAGGATAACTTGTTTTCTACTAACAATGCTTCTTCCTAATGATACTGGCCACTATGCCTATTTTTCTTCAGATCATTTGGTACTATCCCTAGTTGCCTTTCCACATCTGTTGTTGAAATGGTATACTTTTTCTTGACATACAGTTTCCACATGTATTAACTTTTATATTTACTACACGGATAGCTCTCTAGTAGGTCTGTCCTCGATACCTTGTAGAACCAGGGTTAGAGGTATTAAAACTGCTCTGCAACCTAAACCTTCTTAGGTTAAGTGCTGCCTCCTTATTGTACAACAAGCTGCTATTCCTCCTTTCCACATCCGAGGTTAGCTAATCTAGGTAATCTTGAAAAAAAAAAAAAGTAACAGAAGAAACAAGACATTCTTAGCTAAAATGAGGAAAGAAAGGTGACCGAGATCATTACTGAGGATGGCTCTTATCCTTACAGATCTATCAGTGTGGTAAATGCGCAACTTTCAGATGTAGTAAGACTAGGTTCACCCACGACAGCTCGCAGGGTAAAGTCCCAAGTTCTCACTACTGGGTAGACAACTAGAAGAATCACGGTAGCCCCAAAAAGACCTAGAACTAGAAGTTGGATACAACTTGTAGAGCTGCTGCACTAATATCAAAAGAGCTAGTGTTGAAAAAGACTATGGACAGCCAAGGCTCAGGTGGCAGGGACATTCGTGAACAGTTTTATTACACTGTATGTCAAGCACTATACACCTTACCAAGAATTGTACCCTGTATATCACCTTACTTTTGTTATCCTCCACTTGAATTGTTTATTTACTGATTTATTGTCTGACTAAGTGGTTGTGCTGCACTCGTTTTGTAACAAATCTGCTGCAGACTACAGAATATATGCCAACCCACTACAGAACCCTTACTCCCCTCTAAGTTATCATCAGAAAGCTGGGCTGGAGGACATGAATCAGGAAGTAAATGGATAGTTACTGGAGGACATGAATCAGGAAGTAACTAGATAGTTACTGGAGGACAGCTGCTCAATATACAGTAAACACAAACACCATTATATTAAAAACGTAACACAGGTCTACTGAAGTAACTAAAGTAAAAACTCCACATTTTAGAATAAAAAAGCCCACTTTATCAGATGAGGGCATAATTATAACAAAAATAAAGAAATGGTAAAAAAAGAAATATTAGCGCTTGATCTTAAAGATCACCAACTAGATCTTGAGCTGGCTGGCTGAAGACCACTTCTGCGAAGAAATGGGTATCCTGGATTCGGTTACTGAATTTTAATTTCTCTTAAGCACATCATCCTGTACAAGTGGACATATGAACACATGCCCCTAACTAAAGCATCTATTCAGTGTTGTATGAGGAAATGTGACAGCACACTGTAGAACTTGTAAATACAAGTCTTTACAAGCCCACCCCCCCACAAACCTCCCTTTCCAAAGGGTCCTTAATCTTTTCCAGATGCATGCACACTCACCAAGCACGGCTCAACAAGCAGGATGAAATGGAATAGGTCATATGAGCTGATACCCATAATTCCTAGTGTGGCAGAGGACAAAAAACTCTCGTCACACTTGACAAAAGTTTTGGACTCTATCAGGTGACAAAATGTTGTGGTCTCAGAGACATACAAGACAGTATAAAGTAATCAAAATCAGGATGTGCAATTAACAGCTCTACCCACTCAGACAGGACTTGTATTCGGCAAAGCCTTTTTGGGGCCAAAAGGGGCAGAATCAGGGTGCCTTGTAGCATTCCTAGTAAATGGTCCAAGTTTTCGTAGTCATCTTCTCCAGAAACACATGGTGATTTTTTTTTTTTTTTGGGGGGGGGGGGGCACTTGAAGGGAAGAGGAGGTGAAATAATTATCTTTACCTGTCTCAGACATAGACAACTGCTTTACAGCCCTCTGGAACTCCCATACACAAGGGTTACTGAGAAGGGTCAAAGACATTCTGCTATGCACACAAACTTGTACAGTAGTGCATGAGGGCAAGCATGTGACTGTGACCAATGCACACTGGGAGTGATGAAATGGGGAGCTGAGCTGTAATGGACAGAGACCAGCACCAGTCTTGGTGCTGGAACTAGACACACTATTGGTGCTATGCCACACCTACAGCTTAAGCTATCAAACATCTGCTTTACCACAAGCTGTTCTCAGAGTCTGCCTTTCTGTCAATACTCTGTCCTATGTATGCCTGGGATTGTGTAGATCATCACCTTTCTGGACCATGTGGTGGGAACACTCAATGGCAACCATCTTAGGGTCATGTCTGTGGTCCAAAAACTTCTCCCTACATAGCAAGCATCTTTGAGTGACAGAATTAAATTGCTGACACTTTTTTAATGTTAAGGAAAGGACAGTAACTCAATGGTCTCATAGTGACAGCAAAGACTTTGATGTAAACTACGAGAATAGCAAAAAGTGGTAGTCTTCAGTGACACATACTTGTGTATCCAGTATGTAAACTTACAGGATACATCACAACTGGAATGCAGGCACCCCTGAATGAAAGATCCTTGGTGTGTTTTGCCATATGGTGATTTTGTGCAAATGAACTCAAAGACCCACTGAGGAGCAGATTTTTACTTTATTTGGACAGTTTATAAGTTTATGATTCTAACCATTTCAATTTGTAAGTGTAAAAAGCTACACAAAGTGTAGAATAAAAGTTTGTCTTTACCTAAGAAAGTATGGAAAACAAATTATTTTTGAATGCTGTGTACTTCATCTGTTTGGTCACAGTTCCTGCATTTGTGTTTTTAAATGTACAGGAACTACATTCACCACAATAAAGCATTTCTTCCTGTAAATTCTACAGCTAAAGGGAAACTCCTTACCTTATCTCACTATTTCTTACAAAATAACGGTGTATTGTTTTTCACTTTAAAGCTGCAATGATATTTAAACACTTCAAGCTGTCTTCATTACTTGCTGCAGGCTAGATATGCCTACAAGCATATAAAATATAGATGGAATGTCCACATCTGCAGTGGACCAGCTAACCGGCCTGCATACTTCTCAACTGTCCAGATTTTCACCTCATATTTTTGGTTTGTTCCTCAAAATGTGTGGTTTTCTGGCAAATCACCGAGGACTGAAGTCACTGAATAATGACATGCATACAAGTTTCAGAATTCACAGCCTTCAGAAAATGCATGCAAACAGAAACCCTGTTATTCTAGCAACTTTCTAAAGTTTAGAACAGCGATATTTAAAATCTGTTACTATTTTTGGGGCTTTTCTCTCCTTATTTTAGGCTTTGTCAAGATTTATTTGCACTAAAAGGTTGACAGTTTTCATGCACATATAAAAGGTAGTGCACATAACTACAGGCTACTATAATTTTATTTTCATTTGCCCTACTAGTTAGTGAAAGAAGGTACGTTTTTGAGCAAGTAAAATGGAATAAAACATCTTAAATGAAAAGCAGGGAACAAGATGTGTGAGGGGCAATTACTTTTTGTGTTGCTTTATGTAGGCAGAGTATAAAAATAAAGCATATTCATGCCACAACAATGCAGAAAAGTTAGAGGATCTATCCCCTCATCCTAACAGGAGAGGACAGACTAGCAATTTTAAATACTCTTACCTGCATTTCACTCATGTATGAAATAAAATGTTTGCACATGAGCAACCCACACTGACAAGAGACTAAAGGGATTAATATAGAAAGCATATGACAGGGTGCCTAGAGAGGAGTTGTGGTATTATATGAGGAAGTCAGGAGTGTCAGAAAAGTATGTAAGAGTGGTACAGGATACGTACGAGGGTAGTGTGACAGCGGTGAGGTCTGCGGTGGGAGTGACGGATGCATTTAAGGTGGAGGTGGGGTTACATCAAGGATCAGCTCTGAGCCCTTTCTTATTTGCAATGGTGATGGACAGGTTGACAGACGAGATCAGACAGGAGTCCCCGTGGACTATGATGTTTGCAGATGACATTGTGATCTGTAGTGAGTAGGGAACAGGTGGAGGAAACCCTGGAGAGATGGAGATATGCTCTAGAGAGAAGAGGAATGAAGGTCAGCAGGACTAAGACAGAATATATGTGTGTGAATGAGAGGGAGGATAGAGAAATGGTGAGAATGCAAGGAGTAGAGGTGGCGAAGGTAGATGAGTTTAAATACTTGGGGTCAATAGTTCAGAGGAACGGTGAGTGTAGAAGAGAGGTGAAGAAGAGAGTAGAGGCAGGATGGAGTGGGTGTAGAAGTGGGTCAGGAGTGATTTGTGACAGACTAGTACCTGTAAGAGTGAAAGAGAAGGTCTACAAGAGGGTAGTGAGACCAGCTATGTTATATGGGTTGGAGACAGTGGCATTGACAAAAAGGCAGGAGTTTGAGCTGGATGTGGCAGAATTAAAGGTGTTAAGATTTGCACTGGGTGTGACGAGGGTGGACAGGATTAGGAATAAGTATATTAGAGGGTCAGCCCAGGTTGGAAGGTTTGGAGACAAAGCCAGAGAGGCACGATTACGTTGGTTTGGACATGT